>NC_138984.1:107210471-107515471 GCF_964341445.2 Mesoplodon mirus | reverse complement strand
AAGGGCGACACCCGGCGCTTTTAAAGGGGACGCCTGCGAGTCCTCGGCACTCCAACAGCATCAGGCACGCCTTTCTAGCCAGTCCACCGTGCCCTGGAAGTTTTCGACATTGACCTTCTCTCAGCTGCGCTGAGGAGATGGTCTGCTTAGAACGCCTTCTGGCACCTCGCTTGGAAAGTCACTGTACTCACGAAGAAAGTCAGGTTGCAGTGCAGCGGCAACTAAAGCCGAGTTCTTCAGGCAACACAACACTTTGGGTTTTTCGAAGAAGTAGTCGTTTATAGGCTTAACGAGAACCGGCCTTGGTAGAGGCCATTCGCTCCACGCAGAACCCCCTGAGTAAACAAGTTGATTTAGGGAAATGCCCATTGTGTACCTTTTGTTGTTTGTGGCTTGTTGAATCCCCAGGTTACGTTTATTGCCTCTCTGGCTTGAAGTGAGGGACTGAAGGCACAGAGCATTTTTCCCTGTTTGAAAGTTCCCTTGGTCAGGCCTTGAATTACATGGAGAGACACCCTTTCTAATGGGGCTCTCATAAAAACGAGAAGGGCACGACAGGCGGTGGAGATCAGGGAGCCTTGTTATGCTGATGGGCGGGATGTAAGCTGCCAACAGCCACTTTGAAGAAGTGCATGGTGTTTCCTAAAACATCTAAACAACTGAGCTACAAGCCTAGGACATTTCCTCTTATGGGCGTATACATTTGGAAAAGTGAAATTCAACAAGACATAGCCACCCCAACATTTTTGGTTGATTTGTTTACAAGAACCTCCAATTTGGGATACCTTAAATATCCCTGGATACAGAAAAGTGGACAAAGAACTTGTGGTACTTACCTACGATGGAATATCACTCACCCCCGGAAATCAATGTCATAAGGCCAGTCACAGCATAATGTCTCCGTAACGGAATCAAGTTCGTGTAGAGCGGCATAAACACGACAGTGAAAATCAGCTAAACCCAATTATAAATATAAATTTCGAAAACAAGTCACAAACACAGTGAACTTATTAGAAAATGGGTTCAGAGGGTCTGATGCAACCTGGATTGTCCACATCTACACCCACAGCTGGATGAGACATAAGGCTGGACACTTGGGGCTGAGAGGATTGGTGAGGTTGTGTGAGCAAATGCAGACCCTTTAAAGCAACACTGCATGCTAACCATTCCATGGGTCCCAACTCTCCATGTTTAAGGGAATCTTACTACAGCTAAATCTTACGCAGGTAGCCCAGAGGTTGGTACACCGTGTGATCAGGAACGGTTCTAAAACGCACCTCATTTTTCCTCCTCTGGTGCTCGGGAACGCCATTGCAGCCGCTTTACTGATCTCCCCATGTGGGGAGTCAGCACCCTCAACCTCCGTTTCGCACAGTTTGTAATTTCTGTAGAGGATGCACGGGAAGAGGGGGCACCAATGAGAGACTAGCTGTAGGCATTTGGACGGGCATATGTCACTCTAATTTCCCATCAGGAAGAAGAATTAAGCAAAGACTCAGCCTGCTGCCCCAGAACCAGATTAAGGCCTGAAACAATCCTGCGGTTGTGCGGCCAGCTCAGAAAAATGCGAGTTGAAAAAAGTGCTCAGGGGAACTGCAATTCACAAACCTGCAGAGGTATAAAGGACAACTAACGTCCAGAAATATATTGAGGTAAGGCAACGAGGAGAACTTGATAGCAAGGGAGAATTGCAAGAAACAGATTTCAAGAGGAAGATTGGAATCGCCTTTAAAGCACATGAAAGGAGGCAGAAATTCGACAATGATGCACTTGGCTAAAAAGGGCGTATGCGTTTTTTCTTGAATATATTCAGGAGAAAATGCTTACGCCCTTTTGACCAACCAAGCAAGCGGGCAATGCAAACCCACACTACAAAGAAGTCTCACCTCCAAATATCCAAAGGGATATACGAAAAGAGTGTAAAAACGAGAAAGGCAGGACAGTCCGTGGAGAACAGGGAGCCTTGTTATGCTGATGGGAGGGATGTAAGCTACCAACAGCCACTCTGGAGAAGTGCATGGTGTTTCCTAAAACATCTAAACCACAGAGCTACAAGCCTAGGATACTTCCACTTATTGGCGTATACCGTTGGAAAACTGAAATTCAACAAAACACAGCCACCCCAACATTTAGGGCTGATCGCTTTACAAGAACCTCCAACTCGGTACACCTTAAATATCCCAGGAAACAGAAAAGTGGACTAAGAAGTTGTGGTACTTACCTACGATGGAATATCACTCACCCCTGAAATCAATGTCATAAGGCCAGTCGCAGCATAATGAGGGGATTTAGTTACGATGATTCTAAGTGAAATAAGTAACACAGAAAAAGAAACTGAGCATAAGATGTCACTTATAAAGGGAATGTAAAAATGGCTACACAGGAACTGAATTACCAAACAAGACAGAATCTCACATTGAGAAAACACACTTATGCCTGCTTAAGGGGAAAGGTGAGGTGGGGTGATGCATAACACCAGAGTTTGAAACGAACACATGTACCGTTCCATAAATGAAATATGTAATAGACAAGACCTACTCCTTGCTCAGTGAAAGGGACTCAACACCCCTTATTCACCGCAGAGGAATATATCTGACTAGTAAGTATCTTAAAACCTATGTGTTGATATGTCTCCGTAAGGGAATCAAGTGTGTGTAGAGTGGCATCAACATGACTGAAAATCAGCTAAACCCCATTATAAAAATATATTTAGAAAACAAAGCGCAAACACAGTGAACTTCTTAGAAAATGGGTTCAGGGGCTCTGATGCAACCTGGATTGACCACATCTACGCCCACAGCTAGATGAGACATAAGGCTGGACACTTGGGGCTGAGAGGATTGGTGAGGTTGTGTGAGCAAATGCAGACCGTTTAAAGCAATACTGCATGCTACCCATTCCATGGGTCCCAACTCTCCATGTTTAAGGGAATCTTACTACAGCTAAATCTTACACGGGAAACCCAGAGGTTGGTACACCGTGTGATCAGGAACGGTTCTAAAACACACCTCATTTTTCCTCCTCTGGTCCTCAGGATAGCCATTGCAGCTGTTTTACTGATCTCTACACATGGGGAGTCAGCGCCCTTACCCTCCTTTTTTGCACAGTTTGTAGTTTGTGTAGAGGATGCATGGGAAGAGGGAGCACCAATGAGAGACTAGCTGTAGGCATTTGGATGGGCATATGTCACTGTAATTTCCCACCATGAAGAAGAATTAAGCGAAGGCTCAGCTTGCCGCCCCGGAACCAGATTAAGGCCTGAAACAATCCTGCGGTTGTGCGGCCAGCTCAGGAAAATGCGAGTTGAAAAAAGAGCTCAGGGGAACTGCAATTCACAAACCTGCAGAGGTATAAAGGACAACTAACATCCAGAAATATATTGAGGTAAGGCAATGAGGAGGACTTGAAAGCGAGGCACAATCGCAGGAAACAGATTTCAAGGGGAAGATTGGAATCGCCTTTTAAGCACATGAAAAGAGGTAGAACTTTGACAATGATGCACTTGGCTAAAAAGGGCGTATGCGTTTTTCTTGAATATAATCAGGAAAAAACGCTTACGCCCTTTTGACCAACCAAGCAAGCGGGAAATACAAATCCACACTACAAAGAAGTCTCACCTCCCAACGGTCCAAAGGGATATCCGAGAAGAGTGTAAAAACGAGAAAGGCAGGACAGGCCATGGAGAACAGGGAGCCTTGTTATGCTGATGGGAGGGATGTAAGCTGCCAACAGCCTCTCTGGAAAAGTGCATGGTGTTTCCTAACACATTTAAACAACAGAGCTGGAAGCCTAGGACACTTCCACTTATGGGCGTATACCTTTGGAAAACTGAAATTCAACAAAACACAGCCACCCCAAAATTTAGGGCTGATCGCTTTACAAGAACCTCCAACTCGGTACACCTTACATATCCCAGGAAACAGAAAAGTGGACAAAGAACTTGTGGTACTTACCTACGATGGAATATCATTCAGCCCTGATATCAATGTCATAAGGCCAGTCGCAGCATAATGAGCAGATTTAGTTATGATGATTCTAAGTGAAATAAGTAACACAGAAAAAGAAACTGATCAAAACATGTCACTTATAAAGGGAATGTAAACATGGCTACACAGGAACTTAATTACCAAACAAGACAGAATCTCACATTGAGAAAACACACTTATGCCTGCTTAAGGGGAAAGGTGAGGTGGGGGGATGCATAACACCAGAGTTTGAAATGAGCACCGGTACCGTTCCATAAACGAAATATGTAATAGACAAGACCTACTCCTTGCTCAGTGAAAGGGACTCAACACCCCTTATTCACTGCAGAGGAATATATCTGACTAGTAAGTATCTTAAAACCTATGTGTTGATATGTCTCCGTAAGGGAATCAAGTGTGTGTAGAGCGGCATAAACACGACAGTGAAAATCAGCTAAACCCCATTATAAAAATAAATTTCAAAAACAAAGTGCAAACACAGCGAACTTACTAGAAAATGGGTTCAGGGGCTCTGATGCAACCTGGATTGACCACATCTACACCCACAGCTGGATGAGACATAAGGCTGGACACTTGGGGCTGAGAGGATTGGTGAGGTTGTGTGAGCAAATGCAGACCCTTTAAAGCAATACTGCATGCTACCCATTCCATGGGTCCCAACTCTCCATGTTTAAGGGAATCTTACTACACCTAAATCATACGCAGGAAACCCAGAGGTTGGTACACCGTGTGATCAGGAACGGTTCTAAAACACACCTCATTTTTCCTCCTCTGGTGCTCGGGATCGCCATTGCAGCTGCTTTACTGATCTCCCCACGTGGCGAGTCAGTGCCCTTAACCTCCTGTTTCGCACAGTTTGTAATTTGTGTAGAGGATGCACGGGAAGAGGGGGCACCAATGAGAGACTAGCTGTAGGCATTTGGACGGGCATATGTCACTCTAATTTCCCATCAGGAAGAAGAATTAAGCGAAGGCTCAGCCTGCCGCCCCAGAACCAGATTAAGGCCTGAAACAATCCTGCGGTTGTGCGGCCAGCTCAGAAAAATGCGAGTTGATAAAAAGAGCTCAGGGTGTGAGATGATATCTCATTGTAGTTTTGATTTTCTTTTCTCTACCAAACGTAGGGTAGATAGCTAGTGGGAAACAGCCGCATAGCACAGAGAGATCAGCTCGGTGCTTTGTAACCGCCTGGAGGGGTGGGATAGGGAGGGTGGGAGGGAGACACAAAAGGGAGGAGATATGGGAACATATGTATATGTATAACTGATTAAATTTGTTAATAAAAAATAAATAAAGAAAATAAAGAAAAAAAAATATAAGAGCTCAGGGGCACTGAAATTCACAAACCAGCAGAGGTATAAAGGACAGCTAACATCCAGAAATATATTGAGGTAAGGCAACGAGGAGGACTTGAAAGCGAGGCACAATCGCAGGAAACAGATTTCAAGGGGAAGATTGGAATCGCCTTTAAAGCACATGAAAAGAGGTAGAACTTTGACAATGATGCACTTGGCTAAAAAGTGTGTATGCGTTTTTTCTTGAATATATTCAGGAAAAGACGCTTACACCCTTTTGACCAACCAAGCAAGCGGGCAAAACAAATCCACACTACAAAGAAGTCTCACCTCCCAGCGGTCCAAAGGGATATCCGAAAAGAGTGTAAAAACGAGAAAGGCAGGACAGGCCGTGGAGAACAGGGAGCCTTGTTATGCTGATGGGCGGGATGTAAGTTACCAACAGCCACTCTGGAGAAGTGCATGGTGTTTCCTAAAACATCTAAACCACAGAGCTACAAGCCTAGGACACTTCCACTTATGGGCGTATACCTTTGGAAAACTGAAATTCAACAAGACACAGCCACCCCAACATTTAGGGCTGATCGCTTTACAAGAACCTCCAACTCGGTACACCTTAAATATTCCAGGAAACAGAAAAGTGGACTAAGAAGTTGTGGTACTTACCTACGATGGAATATCACTCACCCCTGAAATCAATGTCATAAGGCCAGTAACAGCATAATGAGTTGATTTCGTTACGATGATTGTAAGTGAAATAAGACACACAGAAAAAGAAACTGATCATAAGATGTCACTTATAAAGGGAATGTAAACATGGCTACACAGGAACCGAATTACCAAACAGGACAGAGTCTCACATTGAGACAACACACTTATGCCTGCTTAAGGGGAAAGGTGAGGTGGTGTGATGCGTAACACCAGTGTTTGAAACGAACACAGGTACCGTTCCATAAACGAAATATGTAATAGACAAGACCTACTCCTTGCTCAGTGAAAGGGACTCAACACCCCTTATTCACCGCAGAAGAATATATCTGACTAGAAAGTATCTTAAAACCTATGTGTTGATATGTCTCCGTAAGAGAATCAAGTGTGTGTAGAGCGGCTTAAACACGACAGTGAAAATCAGCTAAACCCCATTATAAAAATAAATTTCAAAAACAAAGTGCAAACACAGCGAACTTACTAGAAAATGGGTTCAGGGGCTCTGATGCAACCTGGATTGACCACATCTACACCCACAGCTGGATGAGACATAAGGCTGGACACTTGGGGCTGAGAGGATTGGTGAGGTTGTGTGAGCAAATGCAGACCCTTTAAAGCAATACTGCATGCTACCCATTCCATGGGTCCCAACTCTCCATGTTTAAGGGAATCTTACTACACCTAAATCATACGCAGGAAACCCAGAGGTTGGTACACCGTGTGATCAGGAACGGTTCTAAAACACACCTCATTTTTCCTCCTCTGGTGCTCGGGATTGCCATTGCAGCCGCTTTACTGATCTCCTCACGTGGTGAGTCAGTGCCCTTAACCTCCTGTTTTGCACAGTTTGTAATTTGTGTAGAGGATGCACGGTAAGAGGGGGCACCAATGAGAGACTAGCTGTAGGCATTTGGACGGGCATATGTCACTCTAATTTCCCACCATGAAGAAGAATTAAGCGAAGGCTCAGCCTGCCGCCCCAGAACCAGATTAAGGCCTGAAACAATCCTGCGGTTGTGCGGTCAGCTCAGAAAAATGCGAGTTGAAAAAAGAGCTCAGGGGAACTGCAATTCACAAACCTGCAGAGGTATAAAGGACAACTAACGTCCAGAAATATATTGAGGTAAGGCAACGAGGAGAACTTGATAGCAAGGGAGAATTGCAAGAAACAGATTTCAAGAGGAAGATTGGAATCGCCTTTAAAGCACATGAAAGGAGGCAGAAATTCGACAATGATGCACTTGGCTAAAAAGGGCATATGAGTTTTTTCTTGAATATATTCAGGAAAAAATGCTTCCACCCTTTTTGACCATCCAAGCAAGCGGGCAATGCAAATACACACTACAAAGATGTCTCACCTCCCAACGGTCCAAATGGACTTCCAAAAAGAGTGTAAAAACGAGAAAGGCAGGACAGTCCGTGGAGAACAAGGAGCCTTGTTATGCTTATGGGAGAGATGTAAATTGCCAACAGCCACTCTCGAGAAGTGCATGGTGTTTCCTAAATCATGTGAACAACAGAGCTACAGAGCCTAGGGCACTTCCACTCATGGCGTATGCACTGGGCAAACTGAAATTCATCAAGGCACAACCACCCCAATGTTTAGGGCTTTTCTGTTTACAAGAACCTCCACTTCTTTACACCTTAAATATCTCAGGAAAGAGAAAATTGGATAAAGAAGTTGTGGTACTTATGTACAGTGGAATATCACTCAGCCATATAATCAATGTCATAAGGCTAGTAGCATCATAAGGAGTGGATTCCGGTATGATGTTTCTAAGTGAAATGATTCACTCAGAAAAAGAAACTTATCCTAAGATATCACTTATAGAGGGAATGTAAAAATCACTACACCTGAACTGAATTACAAAACAGAACAGATTCTCCCATTTATAAAACACACTTATGCCTGCTTAAGGGGAAAGGTGATGTGGGGTGATGCATAAAATTAGAATTTGAAATTAGGGCAGATACTGTTCCATAAACCAAATATATAATAGTGAAGGGCTACTCATTGCTCAATGAACTGGACTCATCACAACCTATTCACCGCAGAATAGTATATCTGACTAGTAAGAATATTAAAATATATTTATTGATATCTCTCTGTAAGTTAATCAAGTGGTTGTAAAGCGGCATAAACACAGCAGTGGAAATCTGCTAAACCCCATCAAAAAAATAAATATATTCAGGGAAAACGCATACGGCCTTTTGGCCATCCAAACAAGCGCGAAATGCAAATCAGCACTACAAAGAAGTCTCTCTTCGAATTTGACAAAGGGGCCATCCTGGAAAAGTGTAAAACCAGAAATGCAGCACAGGACATGGAGAAAAGGGAGCCTTTCTATGCTGATGGGGGTGGGATGTAAATAGCCAACGGCCACTCTGGAGAAGTGTATGGTGTTTTCTAAAATATCTAAAAAACAGAGCTTTAGAGCATATGGCACTTCCACTCTTGGGCGTATATCTTGGGAAAACCAAAAATCGACAGGACAAAGCACCCCACATTTCGTGCTGCTCTGTTTAGAAATGCCTCGACTTGGGTACAACTTACATGTCCTTGGAAGTAAAAAATGTATAAAGAAGATGTGGTACTTATGTACAATGGAATATAACTGAGCAATTAAATCAGTGATATAAGGCCAGTTGCAGCAACTCGTGGAAACTGAGGTATGATCATTCTAAGTGACATAACTCAGATATAAAAAGAGACTTATCATAAGGTACCACTTATAGATGGTATCTAAAAATGGCTACACATGAACTCAATTACAAAACAGAAACAGTGTCACACATTTAGAAAACACACATGGCTGCTAAAGGAGAATGTTGGGGTGGGGTGATGCATAAACCAGGAGGTTGGAATTAGCATAGTTACGGTTCCAGAAACAAAATAGGTAATCGACAGGACCTACTGTGTAGCTCAAACAGCTGGACTCAGCCCACTTTTCACCGGAAAAGGATATATAAGACTCGTAAGAATCTGTAAAAGAATTTATTGATGTCTCTTTTTAAGTGATTCAAGTGAATAGATGTAGAACAGGAAGAAACACAGTACTGAAAATCAGCTATACCCCATTATAAAATTAAATAACAAGAACAACAACAACAACAAGACAGTGAGAGAGAGAGAAATTCTTACAAAATTTGCTCAAGGGCTGTGATACAACCTGGACTGAACACATCTAGACACACAGCTGGATGGGACCTAAGGCTCTACACTCATGGGTCTGGTGGGGCTTGGTGAAGATGGGACAGCAAATGCAGGACTTTTAGAGTAATACTGCCTGACCCCCATTCCATGGGTCCCATATCTCCAGGTTCAGGGGACCCTTCCTACAGCTAAAACATGAATGGGACTTCCAGAGGATGGTACACCTTCTGTTCGGGAAGAGTTTGGGAAAGTCACTTCATCTCCACTTCTCCTGGTATTTGGGTTCCCCAGCTCCTTTCCTTAGAGTCTCCTCACTTTGGGAAGGCAGCACAATCAACAGCCGGTTTTGCACAGCTTGGAATTTTCCATGTGAAGAAAGGGAATGGGGGGATGGACTGAGACACAAGCCCTAGATGTTTGGACAGGCATATGCCACTCTAGTTTCCTAATCTGGAAGAAGAATTTCCCTATCCTTCAGGTGTCTCAGTAACAGGAATGGGTCTGTAGAAATCTTGCCCCTTTGTGGCTGCTTCCTTAAACAAGTTGAAAACTGGTGCTCAGGGGCACTGCAATTCACAAACATGCAGGGTTGTAACTGACACCTCTAATGGAGTCATTTCTTGAGCCAAGTATTCGTAAAGGCCTTGTAAGCAAGGCAGAATTGCAGGAAAGGAATTTCAAGAGGTAGTTTGCACTCGCCATTAAAGCACATGCAAACCTGCTGAACATCGCCAATGATGCAGTTTGTCAAAAAGGTCGCATGCGTTATTCCTTAATATATTCAGGAAAAACCCTTACTCCATTTTTGGCCAAGAAAACAGGCGGGCAATGTAAATTAATACTACAAAGAGGTATCACTTTGCACCAGTCAGAATGGCTCACAAAGTGTAAAACCTGAAATGCAGGACAGGGCATGGAGAAAAGGGAACCCTGACAAGCTGATGGTGGGAATGTAAATTGCTAACAGCCACTGTGGAGAAGTGGGTGGTGATTCCTTAAAAATCTAAAAAAAACAGAGCTTCAGAGCATATGCTGCTTCCACTCCTGGGCCTGTATCTTGGAAAAAACGTAAATTGACAGGACCCAGGCACTCCAAAATTTATGCAGCCCTGTTTACAAGAGCCTCTACTTGGAAGCTACCTAAACGTCCTTGGAAGGAAGACTGGATAAAGAAATTATTGTAGATATGTACAATGGAATATTACTCAGCCATGAAATGAATGGAATAAGGCCATTTGAAGCCACACGGAAGGACATAGATACATTCATACTAAGTGTCATAAATCAGACAATGATAAATATCATATGATATTACTTATTGGTGGAATCTAACAATTGATACAAAGGTACTATCTTACAACACAGAAACAGAGTCCCAGACTTAGAACACAAACTTATGGTTACCAAACTGGAAAGGTGTGTTGGAGGCATAAATCATGAGGTTGGAGTTAGTATATACATATTTACAGAGAGAAAACTTGTCATCAACATGGACCTGCTGTAGAGCACTTGGAACTCTTCTCAACACCCTTCAGTAACCTCAATGGGAAAATAATTCCAAAAAGAATATAGAGTCATCTCTGTATAAATGAATCATGTGGGTGTATATCAAAAATGAACACAACATGGTAAATCAACTATACTCCATTATAAATTTAAAATTAAATTATAGAAAGAAAAATGATCACTAAATTCGTTTAGTCACGGTAAACATGCTAATGTCACATCCCTGGACACAGACCCAATTTGGTCCCAAGGCTGGACTGTTGTGCATCTGAGGACCTCAGGAGGATATGCCAGCTAATTCGACCCCTTGAACATGTAGTACCTGGTCCCCTCTGCATGGGATCACAATCTCCAGATCTAAGTGTGCCCTCATACTACTAAACCAGCCCTCTGACACCCAAAGGATAGTGGACTCTCTGGGCTGGATGACATTTGGAAAATCGCCTGGTCTCAACATATCCTGGTGTTTGGGTTCCGACCTCCCGACTCCTTCGTTAGGGTCATCCCACTCTACAAGACAGCACCCTCAACAGGTGATTTGGCAGGGGTTTATACTTGTTTGGGGGATGAAGGGTAAGGGGGAAGAGGGGATGGGACAGAAGCCCCTACATGTTTGGTCAGGCACATTCCACTCTAATTTAAAACCCAGGAACAGGACTTTCCCTACATCTAAGGTTGTGTCAGTAACCAGAGAGGGACAGTAGAAATCCTGCCACTTTCTGTTTCCCATAACAATTCTAAAACTGGACCTGATAGGCACCTCATATTCACAATGCCTGGGGAGCTGTAAATGACAACAGCTCTTAAAAAATGTCTTGGGGTAAGTAATCAAAATAGACTTCAAAACAAGGCAACCTTTCAATAACCCTTTTTCAAGGGGTAAATTTTACTCACACTGTTCAAAAAAAAAAAAAAGCACATACGAAGTTGCTCACCATTGCTTTATGTTAGACAAATGCATATCAGTTGTACAAAAATGTATCACCTGGAACCACTCAGAATAGCTATCCTCACAATGTCTAGAAACAATGAATGCTTCAGAGGGTGTGGAAGAAAGAGAAACCTACTACTTATTATTATGGTTTTTTTTTTTTTTAATCTGCGTTGGGTCTTCATTGTTGCGTATGGCTTTTCTATAGTTGCAGCAAGCGGGGGCTACTCATCGTTGTGGTATGCAGCTTTCTGTTTGCGGTGGCTTCTCTTGTTGTGGAGCACAGGCTCTAGGCACACAGGTTTCAGTAGTTGTGGCATGTGAGCTCAGTAGCTGTGACTCGTGGGCTCTAGAGCGCAGACTCAGTAGTTGTGGTGCATAGGCTTAGTTGCTCTGTGGCATGTGGGATCTTCCTGGGCCAGGCCTCGAACCTGTGTCCCCTGCACTGCCAGGTGGATTCTTAACCACTGTGCCACCAATACTACGTTACTGGTGGCAATGCCAATTGGTAATAGCCACTGTGGAGCACAGAATGGAGGTTACCAGAGTAAGCGGAGGTAGGAGGGATAAACTGGAAATTGGGTTTGACATATACATACCACTATATATAAAAGAGCTAACAAATAATGGCCTACTGTATAGCACAGGGAACTCTACTCAATACTCTGTAATGACCTGTATGGGAAAGGAATCTAAAAAGGATTAGATATATGTACAACTGTTTCACTCTGCTGTGCAGCAGAAAGCAACACAACATTGTAAATCAACTATACTCCAAAAAAATTGAAATTGAAATGAAATAAAATAAAATAGAGCTACCAGATGATCCAGCAAGTTCACTCCTGTGTGCATATCTGGAGGAAAGCATACATCGAAAAGACACATCTTCCCCAATGTTCACTGCAACACTCTTTACAATAGCAAAGACATGGAAGCAACCAAAATGTCCATCAACATATGAATATAGGTAAAGAATATGTGATACATATATATATTATGGAATATGACTCAGCCATAAAATAGAAGAAAATAATGCCAATTGCAGTAACATGGATGGATGTAGAGATGATTGTACTAAGTGAAGTAAGTCAGACACAGTAAGACAAATATTGTATGATATCACTTCTAGATGGAAGCTAAAAATTGATACAAATGAACTAACTTACAAAACAGAGGCAGACTCACAGACTTGGAAAACAAACTTATGGTTACCAAAGGGGAAAGGTGGGGAATAGGGATAAATCAGGAACTTGGGGTAAGCATACGAATACTACTCTATATAACATAGATAATCAACAAGGACCTACTGTATAGCACAGGGAACTCTGCTCAATATTATACTATGTATTTGCTATTATCTCACACAGCTCTAGCTAACTAATACATGAACTAAGATGGTGACATAGGAACAAAAATCAGGTATATTTAGTCTCACTCGCTGTGATTTCATTTACTATTATAGATAGCACCTTCCCAGAAGTTATTTTTAAGCTTTTTTAAGGATGCTCCATGAAGAATGTATGTTCTTTCAAGATAATTTCAAAGGCACATTCACAACAGACATAGGGGACAACATATTCAGGAAATAGAGCTATAGTGGAGGAACAAGTCCATCCCTAGGACTCCATCTCCAGAACAATTTGGACTGTGTGCTCATTTAGCACCAGGAATGAGCATATTAATTGAGTGCTAGGCTCTGGAGTCAAATTTATTGCATTTAAATCCAGGTACCCCTACTTACTAGTCATATTATCATGGACAATTTATATGTATATTTCCTTATTTTCTCTTCTGTAAAATAGGGATAACAATGGAATGTGTCAGCTCACTGGGTGGATGTGAGATTTATGAACAGGTTCAGTGCAATCAAAATGGTACCTGATTCATTCACACTCAATAAACATTAGCTAACAAACTGTACATTTTATAGAATCGGGGATGGGGGTGTGTGTTGCCTTGTTTTGCTCCCTTCTGTATCTGCAAGACCTAGTAGGTTATGAAGAAATAGTTGTCGAATGAATCCTACTTAAACTCTATGACTGACCAAAGTATATGGAGGCATAAAAATTGTGAGCAACTAGGAAACAAGCTTAGTTCAGTGGTTCCTCTGAGTCTCTTTTCCTTTTCTCCAAAATGCTACCCAGAGCCACTCAGATGAAGGGACACTGCTTGTGCTGGCTGGTTTGTACCTGGACCAAATGGGAGAGCTGTGTGGACAGTTATTTGCTGCCTGCCCCCTCAGTGTGTCTCAGGCAGCAAATCCTTCTCTTGTGATCTGCCTTTCTTGGGAAATGAGAAAGAGATAAAGAAGTGCAGACTTGGTAGAAGGTGGGAGGCTATCAACTTTTCTAGATAATCAGTTCAGGCAAAGAATGCCATTCTCTCCAGCAATGACAGATTCTGCAAGTTCAAAAAGCTTTCAAGAGCACAGACTGAACATCCCTTGGGGGCAGATATAACTTCACGTTTTAGGTGACAGAACTATCTAAAGGGACAAAAATAAAATTCTTTAGACCAAAAAGACACACCAGCTAATTGCTAGAAGTCTGCAAGCAAGAAAGTGGATGAACTGTTTGAGGTGTGAAAAGTGTTTCATAAGGGGGCTTGGTTCTGTGCCTAAAGGAAATGAGATCATGAGAAAGTGCAGTAGCCAAAAATGTTCCTGTTCTCTGATGATTAACAAGGTAACGAGGTATCCTTTTTGTGAGTACTCTTGAATATGGGACACAGATACTTTATCATCAAAAGCAGCACTGTTTTTACATTCCAGTGAGAACACAAGAAAGGTTTAATTACTCTCCATGGCATCTGCTTATTTGAATTGTCTTATGAATAATCATGGAGATCAGTGTATCTAGATGGTCAGACTGTTTTCCTTTTTCTGCCTTCCTCTTCCTGTCTCTTGATTAAAGACATTTTCTTTTATATCCATAAGAGTCACTTATTGAAAAATGATTGGGGATGTGGCTCCAAATGCCTGGGAAATATGGAAAAATAAATCCCAATAACAGGCAAGCATACGATACTCACACTGATAAACTGGTGGCTTTTTGCCTCACCCCAGAAGGTTGTTACTGGATAATTAAATAACCTTTGCCTTTGGGCAAAATCATCCCTTTACGAAAACTGGAAACTGTTTACTCATGCATCAGAGGAGGGAGTGGTCTTATTTAGATGATGTAAAATCAGATCTGAAGAGAAGTAATTAGCAGATAGCTTGCTCTGTTAAGATTCAATAACCACAAAAGTTAGAAAATTATCACTAATTCATATCAGTAAAGAAAAACATACCTCACGTATTTTTCTAAATAACACACAGGCCAAGATATGTTGTTTAGTGCCCTCCTCAAAAGAAAGGAGGGAGCTTGTTCATGACTAAGTACATTTGGGAAATATTACCTATTATACATCTCCTAGAGATTCACAATTAGGCTCAGAAATTTTACAGTAATTCATTTAAACCTGCTCGATATACTTCTTAAACTGACTTCAGAACAATTTTTGTTATTCTTTCTTTTACAATAGTCCTGCAAAGTGCCAGCTCTATGGCTCTCATTTGGGAAAGATTGCTTTATAGACATAAACTTACTTCTGTATTCTCCCAAGGCATACTTTTCTTTATGATGGTGCATTTTAAGCTCCAATAATTTAGAACTGTACCTGCTGCCTTTGGATGACTATTCTGCTTTCCAAACTAGTCACAGAGCACAGGGCATCCACCCCAAATGGTCTTGGAGAATTAGCCACTTCTGGCTAGAGAGGTATTTTATGGCTTAAAAAGTAATAAAGTGTCCTAGTCTCAATGCAGCACCAATAATAGCAGTTGCTTCCCACGTGGAGTAAAGATTAACAGCAGGTCTTGGGTGGATTTATAGGGCAGGTTATTATACCTTGGAAATAAGAGAGTGTTACTAATTCTCTTTCCTTTGCTTCAATAGACTGACAGCCTTCCGGGCTCCAGGGAACTTCATGAGAAAAATAACTCTCCAAATAAACCACCCGGGAATGGGGACCTGAGTGGGAACCCTGCTTTCTCTGTGACCTATCACTGTTCACTGCTGCAAAGAGATAGCAGGAAAAGGATCCGTTTTTACACTGTGTTTCTAAGAGTGTCCATCCCAGAGGAATTCGTTGTTGGAGGGGATAACTGTAGTGTTCACACCTTGGCCACTCCCTGACACTCATTACCCTCTCCTGGGACTACTTATAGTCACTGACAAGCTGTTTCAGCTCAGGACCAGTTCATAGTATCCACATCAACTCTCTTAATCTCTTCCTTCTCACCCTCAAGAGAGACCACGGGTGATATAAACCCCAGAGACACAAGAAAAAAACCTGATTTCCACAGCTGGGAACTGAAGGCCTACTTTACCATTTCTTCATCCAGCATGTCAGCTCCTGGGACCTCAGTTTACATTTTAGGGCCACAAATGGCCACTTGTTCAGGAGGGGAGTTTTTGAATGCATCATCAAATAGGAACTGCCTGCATGGTACCTTTTTTTAAAAACATCTTTATTGGAGGATAATTGCTTTACAGTGTTGTGTTAGTTTCTGCTGTGTAACAAAGTGAATAAGCTATATATATATATATATATATATATATCTCCCCATATGCCCTACCACTTGTGTCTTCCTCCCACCCTCCCTATCCCACTACTCTAGGTGGTCACAAAGCACCAAGCTGATCTCCCTGTGCTATGCGGCTGCTTCCCACTAGCTATATACTTTACATTTTGTAGTGTATATATGTCAATGCCACTCTCTCACTTTGACCCAGCTCACCATTGCCCCTCCCTGGGTCCTCAAGTCCATTCTCTACATCTGCATCTTTATTCCTGTCCTGCCCTTAGATTCTTCAGAACCTTATTTTTTTTTGCTAAGATTCCATATATATGTGTTAGCATACAGTATTTTTTTTCCCTGACTTACTTCACTCAGTATGACAGACTCTAGGTTCATCCACCAGAACACAAATAACTGAGTTTCATTTCTTTTTTATGGCTGAGTAATATTCCATTGTATATATGGAATGGACAATGAGGTTGCTTCCATGTCCTGGCTATTGTAAATAGAGCTGCAATGAACATTGTGGTACATGCTTCTTTTTTAATTATGGTTTTCTCAGGGTATATGCCCAGTAGTAGGATTGCTGGGTCATATGGTAGTTCTATTTTTAGATTTTTAATGAACCTCTATAATGTTCTCTACAGTGGCTCTAACAGTGTATGTTCCCACCAAAAGTGCAAGAGGGTTCCCTTTTCTCCACATCCTCTCCAGCATTTATTTTTTGTAGATATCTTTGATGATGGCCATTCTGATCGGTGTGAGGTGATACCTCATCGTAGTTATGATTTTCATTTCTCTAATGATTAGTGATGTTGAGCACCCTTTCATGTCTTTGTTGGCAATCTGTATATCTTCTTTGGAGAAATGTCTATTTAGGTCTTCTGCACATTTTTGGATTGGGTTGTTTGTTTTTTTCATATTGAGCTGCATGAGATGTTTGTATATTTGGAGATTTATTCTTTGTCAGTTGCTTCATTGGCAAATATTTTCTCCCATTCTGAGGGTTGTCTTTCCCTCTTATTTATGGTTTCTTTTGCTGTGCAAGAGCTTTTAAGCTTCATTAGGTCCCATTTGTTTTTTTTTTGTTTGTTTGTTTTTATTTCCATTTCTCTAGGAGGAGGGTCAAAAAAGATCTTGCTGTGATTCTATGCCGTAGAGTGTTCTGACTATGTTTTCCTCTAAGAGTTTTCTAGTGTCTGGCCTTACATTTATGTCTTTTATCTATTTTGAGTTTATTTTGTGCACAGTGTTAGGGAGGGTTCTAAATTCATTCTTTTACATGTAGCTGTCCAGTTTTCCCAGCACCAGTTATTGAAGAGGCTATCTTTTCTCCATTGAATATTCTTTCCTCCTTTATAAAAGATAAGGTTACCATATATGTGTGGGTTTATCTCTGGGCTTTCTATCCTGTTCCACTGATCTATATATTTGTTTCTGTCCCAATACCATACTGTCTTGATTACTGTAGCTTTGTAGTATAGTCTGAAGTCCAGGAGCCTGATTCCTCCAGCTCTGTTTTTCTTTCTCAAAATTGCTTTGGCTATTTGGGGTCTTTTGTGTTTCCATCCAAATTGTGAAATTTTTTGTTCTAGTTCTGTGAAAAATGCCTTTGGTAGTTTGACAGGTATTGCATTGGATCTGTAGATTGCTTTAGGTAGTATAGTCATTTTCACAATGTTGATTCTTCCAACCCAAGAACATGGTTTATCTCTCCATCTGTTAGTATCATCTTTAATTTCTTTAATCAGTGTTGTATAGTTTTCTGTATATAGGTCTTTTTTCTCCCTAGGTAGGTTTATTCCTTGGTATTTTATTCTTTTTGTTGCAATGGTAAATGGGAGTGTTTCCTTAATTTCTCTTTCAGATTTTTCATCATTAGTGTACAGGAATGCAAGAGATTTCTGTGCATTAATTTGGTATCCTGCTACTCTACCAAATTCATTGATTACCTCTAGCAGATTTCTTGTGGCATCTTTAGGATTATCTGTGTATAATATCATGTCATCTGCAGTGATAGTTTTACTTCTTCTTTTCTGATTTGTATTCCTTTTATGTCTTTTTCTTCTCTGATTGCTGTGGCTAAAACTTCCAAAACTATGTTGAATAATAGTGGTGAGAGTGGGCAACCTTGTCTTCTTCCTGATCTTAGAGGAAATGGTTTCAGATTTTCATCACTGTGAATGATGTTGGCTGTGGGCTTGTCATATATGACCTTTATTATGTTGAGGTGGGTTCCCTCTATGCCCACTTTCTGGAGAGTTTTTATCATAAATATGTGTTGAATTTTGTCAACAGCTTTGTCTGCATCTACTGAGATCATCATATGGTTTTTATCCTTCAATTTGTTAAGATGGTATATCACATTAACTGATATTTGTATATTGAAGAATCCTTGCATCCCTGGGATAAATCCCACTTGTTCATGGTACATGATCCTTTTAATGTGCTGTTGAATTCTCTTTCCTAGTATTTTGTTGAGGATTTTTGCATTTATGTTCGTCAGTGTTATTGGCCGGTAGTTTTGTATTTTGTGACATCTTTGTCTGGTTTTCATATAAGGGTGATGGTGCCTCATAGAATGAGTTTCAGAGTGTTCGTCTGCTATATTTTGGAAGAGTTTGAGAAGGATAGGTGTTAGCTCTTCTCTAAATGTTTGATAGAACTCACCTGTGAAGCAATCTGGTCCTGGGTTTTTGTTTGTTGGAAAAATTATAGTGACGTTTTCAATTTCAGTGATTGTGACTGTCTGTTTATATTTTCTATTTCTTCCTGGTTCGGTCTCAGAAAGTTGTGTTTTTCTAAGAATTTGTCCATTACTTCCACGTTGTCCACTTTATTGGCATATAGTTGCTTGTAGTAATCTCTCATGATACTTTGTATTTCTGCAGTGTCAGTTGTTACTTTTACTTTTTCATTTCTAATTCTATTGATTTGAGTCTTCTCCCTATTTTTCTTGATAAGTCTGGCTAGTGGTTTATCAACTTTGTTTATCTTCTCAAAGAGCCAGTTTTTAGTTTTATTGATCTTAGGTATTGTTTCCTTAATTTCTTTTTCATTTATTTCTGATCTGATTTTTATGATTTCTTTCCTTCTGCTAACTTTGGGGTTTTTTTGTTCTTCTTTCTCTAACTGCTTTAGGTGTAAGGTTAGGTTGTTTATTTGAGATGTTTCTTGTTTTTTGAGGTAGGGTTGTATTGCTGTAATCTTCCCTCTTAGAACAGCTTTTGCTGCATCCCATAGGTTTTGGGTCATTGTGTTTTCATTGCCAGTTGTTTCTATGTATTTTTTAATTTCCTCTTTGATATCTTCAGTTGTCTCTTGATTATTTATTGTTTAGCCTCCATGTGTTTGTATTTTTTACAGTTTTTTTCCCTGTAGTTGATATCTAGTCTTATAGTGTTGTGGTCGGAAAAGATACTTGATACAATTACAATTTTCTTAAATTTACCAAGGCTTTATTTGTAACCCAGATATAATCTATCCTGGAGAATGTTCCATGAGCACTTAAGAAGAAAGCGTATTATGTTGTTTTTGGATAGAATGTCCTATAAATATCAATTAAGTGCATCTTGTTTAATGTGTCATTTAAAGCTTGTGTTTTCTTATTTAGTTTCATTTTGCATGATCTGTCCATTGGTTAAAGAGGGGTGTTAATGTCCCCTAATGTGATTGTGTTATTGTCAATTTCCCCTTTTATGGCTGTTAGCATTTGCCTTATGTATTGAAGTGCTCCTATGTTGGGTGCATAAATATTTACAATTGTTATATCTTCTTCTTGGATTGATCCCTTGATCATTATGTAGTGTCCTTCCTTGTCTCTTGTAATAGTCTTTTTTTTAAAGTCTACTTTGTCTGCTATGAGAATTGCTACTCTAGCTTTCTTTTGATTTCTGTTTGCATGGAATTTCTTTTTCCATCCTGTCACTTGCTGTCTGTATGTGTCCCTCGGTCTGAATTGGGTCTTGTAGACTGCATATATACAGGTCTTATTTTTGTGTCCATTCAGCCAGTCTGTGTCTTTTGGTTGGAGCATTTAATCCATTTACATTTAAGGTAATTATTGATATGTATGTTCCTATTACTATTTTCTTACTTGTTTTTGGTTTGTTTTTGTAGGTGTTTTCCTCCTCTTGTTCTTCCTGCCTAGAGAAGTTCCTTTAGCATTTTTTGTAGAGCTGGTTTGGTGGTGCTGAATTCTTTTAATTTTGCTTGTCTGTAAAGGTTTTAATTTCTCCGTCGAGTCTGAATGAAATCCTTGCTAGGGAGAGTAATCTTGGTTGTAGGTTTTTCCCTTCCATCACTTTAAATATATCCTGCCACTCCCTTCTGGCTTGCAGAGTTTCTGCTGAAAGATCAGCTGTTAACCTTGTGGAGATTCCCTTGTACATTATTTTTTACTTTTCCCTTGATGCTTTTAATATTTTTTCTTTTTATTTAATTTTTGATAGTTTGATTAATATGTGTCTTGTTGTGTGTCTCCTTGGATTTTTCCTGTATGGGACCTCTGTGCTTCTTGGATTTGATTTACTATTTCATTTCACGTGTTAGGGAAGTCTTCAACTATAATTTCTTCAACTATTTTCTCAGAGCCATTCTTTTTATCTTCTTCCTCTGTGACCCCTATAATTCGAATGTTGGTGCATTTAAGGTTGTCCCTGACATCTCTGAGACTGTCCTCAATTCTTTTCATTCTTCTCTCTTTATTCTGCTCTGCTGTAGTTATTTCCACTATTTTATCTTCCAGGTCACTTATCCATTCTTCTGCCTCCGTTTTCTGCTACTGATTCCTTCTAGAGAATTTTTAATTTCATTTATTGTGTTGTTCACCATTGTTTGTTTGCTGTTTAGTTCTAGGTCCTTGTTAAACATTTCTTGTATTTTCTCCATTTGTTTCCAAGATTTTGGATCATCTTTACTATCTTTACTCTGAATTGTTTCTCAGGTAGACAGCCTATTTCCTCTTCATTTGTTTGGTGTGGTGGGTTTTTACCTTGCCTCTTTATCTGCTTCATATTTCTATGTCTTCTCATTTTGTTTAACTTACTGTGTTTGGGGTCTCCTTTTCACAGGCTCTAGGTTCATAGATCCCATTGTTTTTGGTGTCTGCCCCGAGTGGTGAGGTTGGTTCAGTGGCTTGTGCAGGCTTCCTGTTGGAGGGGACTGATGCCTGTGTTCTGGTGTGTGGGGCTGGATCTTGTCTTTCTGGTGGGAAGGACCACATCCAGTGGTGTGTTTTGGGGTGTCTGTGAACTTAGTATGATTTTACGCAGTCTCTCTGTTATGGGTGGTGTTTTGTTCCTGTCTTGCTAGTTGTTTGGCATGGGACATTCATCACTGGAGTTTGCTGGCCGTTGGGTGGAGCTAGGTATTCACACTGAGATGGAGATCTCTGGGAGAGCTCTCGCTGATTGTTATTACCTGGGGCAGAAGTTCTCTAATGGTCCAATGTCCTGAACTTGGCCCTCCTACCTCAGAGACTCAGGCCTGACACCAGTCCAGAGCACCAAGACCCAGTCAGCCACATGGCTCAGAAGAAAAGTGAGAAAAAAAAGAAATAAATAATAATAAATTAAAAATTTGTTTTTAAATATTAAAGTAAAAAAATAATAAGAGGAAGAAAAGAAGAGGAAACAAAACTGATAAACAAATCCACCAATGGTAACAAGCACTAAACACTAAACTAAGATAAACATAAAATCAGAAACAAATCAGTCACAGACAGCAAACCCCAAGACTACAGTTGCTCTCAAAGTCTACCACCTCAATTTTGGGATGATTTGTTGTCTGTTCCGGTATTCCACAGATGCAGGTACACCAAGTTGTTTGTGGAGATTTAATCCGCTCCTCCTGTGGCTGTTGGGAGAGATTTCCCTTTCTCTTCTTTGTTCGTACAGTTCATGGGGTTCAGCTTTGGTTTTGGCCCTACCTCTGCATGTAGGTCACCCTTAGGCATCTGTTCCTGCCCAGACAGGATAGGGTTAAAGCAGCAGCTCATTAGGGGACTCTTCCTCAATTGGGCTGGGGAGAGGGAGGGGTATGTAGTTATAACTGGAATGCAGGGTGAGCCTGTAGGGGCAGAGGCCGGCATGACATTGCAACAGCCTGAGGCGTGCCATGTGTTCTCCCAGGGTGTTTGTCCCTGGATTGTGGGACCCTGGCAGTGGTATGCCACCCTGGCTCCTGGGGGGAAGTGTGGTTAGTGACCTGTGCTTGCACACAGTATTCTTGGTGGCTGCAGCACCAGCGTTAGCATTTCATGCCTGTCTCTGGGGTCTGAGCTGATAGCGGTGGCTCATGCCCATCTCTGGAGCTTGTTTAGGTGATGCTCTGCCTTCTGTGGGTAGACAGGGAAGGAATCCCCTCTCCTAGTGCACCCTGAAACCATAGGCTCTTGCCTCTTAGGCAGGTCCAGACTTTTGCTCAGACACCCTCCCTGCCACCTGTAGCACACTACCCCCCTTCAGGCTGTGTTCATGCAGCCAACCCCATTCCTCTCCCTGGGATCTGACCTCCGAACCTGAGCCTCAGCTCCCAGCCCCCACCTGCCCTGGCGGGTGAGCAGACAAGCTTCTTGGGCTGATGAGTGCTGGTCAGCACTGATCCTCTGTGCAGGAATCTCTCTGTTTTGCCCTCTGCACCCCTGTTGCTGTGCTCTTCTCTGTGGCTCCAAAGCTTCCACCCATCCCACCATCTCTGCCAGTGAAGGGGCTTCCTAGTGTGTGGAAACTTTTCCTCCTTCACAGCTCCCTCCCAGAGTTGCATGTCCCATCCCTATTCTTTTGTCTGTATTTTTTCTTTTGCCCTACTCATGTACCTTGTTATTTTCTTGTCTTTTGGGTAGTCTGTCAGCGTTCAGTCGGTGTTCTGTTAGAGTTGTTCCACATGTAGATGTATTTTTGATGTATTTGTGGGGAGGAAGGTAATCTCCATGTCTTACTCCTCTGCCGTCTTAAAGATCCCCCTATGGTATGTTTTGAGGGATTTTCAAGGGGCCTCTGCTGCCCAAGTAAATACTGTATGCCACTGAGCTATCTAAAAATCTAGATTCAATATTAATCTTAAAAATATTTTAATAAGATTAGATAACAATCTATATTTTTGACATAATTTCAATAATGGATCTCATAATAGAGTCATCCATGGTCATATGATAATGATGTGCAACACTTGTTACCTAGCACTTGATTTCCAGAGTTACACAAGATACAGGACATTATACTGATCTAGTTCAAGTTTCTGAACAGATTCTGGGGGAAAACATACATTGTGCTGTTCAAACTAGCCCCTCCTCTGGAGCTAGCCATCACATTCCCTTCATCCCCCGCTGGATCAAGATCATGAAGTGAGGTAGAAATTAAGGATTTCACAGAGCCAGGTGTATTTGTAAGGCTGGGTAGTGTGAGCAGTGGTTGGGGGAGGGCTCAGGGCAGACTGCTTTCTTCTTACCCTGACTTTAACCACTTGCAATAACTAGGACTGACTTCTCTTGAGTCTCAATTTCCTCACTTGTTAAATGTGTTAAAACATTTAATATTAGTGTTAAGAAAAAGAATGACAATGCATCCTATTTCATATGTTTGGTAGGAAGACTTCAATAAGTTAATAAATATAAAGTGCTTAAAACAGTGTCTGGTATATATCAAACTGTCCATAATGCTAGTTTCTTGGCATTTAGTCCTAACTTAATTCTTAAAAATCCCTATTGAGATAGGTGTCATAATGCCCAGTTTCTAAACAAATAGAAACTCAGGCAGCTTGTCACCTTCCCAGGGTCACCTAGTTAAATTGTAGAGGTAAAATTCAGGTGCATTCTAACTGCAAAAATCTCCACTTTTGTCCACAACACTGAACTACATCTGCTTAAACCCTGCCACACTTCATGGCTGAAGTGCTTTATATTTCTAATTCCACTTCAGGGACCATAATAACTCCTTAAATTAATATATAGTAACACTGAATATGGAAACCACACATACTTAGTGATACTGTGTCATCAGTTAGAGGAGGTACTAGGAGCTGAGCAGTTTGGCTATGTATCTGAAAGTTTCTTTATCATGATAAATACTTTTCACATTTATCCGTGCCCACATGAGAATGCCATTCTCAGATCCCCAGTTGCAGGGCACCAGCTTCTGAGCTTTGAAATCCATCATTGCATTTGCATCAAAGATGTTCTTCCCATTCTCCCATTCCTAGGAAACATTGGACTCAATGGTGGTTTTGGCTCAAGAGCACTCCAATTGCCTTGCCTAATTGTCATTAAAAATACAAATTGGTTTAGGTTACTTCTACCTGACTTTTTTTTCCTTCCTTCCCCTCAACCTGTTTTCCTTTCTTCCTTCTTCCTTCCTTCTTTCCTTCCTTCCTTTCTTCCTTCTTCCCTTCCTTCCTTCCTTCCTCCCTCCCTCCCTCCCTCCCTTCCTTCCTCCCTCCCTCCCTCCCTTCCTTCAATAAGAATCAGACTTCTATCATGGTTTGTCGGTTCTCTCAGGCTCTTCCTGTGTCCTTCCCATTTTCTTTCACAAGCATTTTGTCTAATTCATTTCTTGTGTATTTCATTCCATCTTGGCATTTGCTTTTCAGAAGACCCAGATGAACACATGGATGAACTCTATGATAAAGCACAAGATAGTTAGTTGATAACTTCAATTCTACCATTAGATTTTTAAAGACAGAACAGCTGTTCCAGAGGGCAATTACCATATTATATATACATTTTTAATATCAATGTTACTATTTACTGTTGCAGTGACTTTTTCCTAAAGAAAGAAAAGAAAGGAGGAAAGAAAATATATCATTTATTGAGTGTCTACTGCCTGCCAGACATACTGTTCTGATGGGCCATTTTATTTCAACTTCAAAGGAATCTTGTAATTTAGATTTGCATATGAGATTTTAAAAGTTTAAGCATAATATAAGAAACTTAAGAATCAGAGAGGTAGAACTCATATTTCAGTCCTGGTCTTGTGTTCTTGTTTGTATATCTAAAGACTCTAAAAGATAGTATTCTGTACTGCATTTTAGAGATATTTTCCAGATATACCAGAATATAAATATATGAACACACACACGTATACCCACAAACACTGATAGTTAAGGGATAATATGATTATAAGCATATGCCTACATGTGTATAAATACATGCATAGATATAGATTTAGATGAATAAGCACATAAACGGATTCTGTGCACAGAGTTCTTGTGTGTATGTCATACAGAGTTTGATTTATCCAAAGAAGCACACATATTGCCATCAGGGTCTTTTGTTAAAATGAAATAACCTGTTTCTACTAAATAAGGGCTTTAACATATGGAGAGCTGAAAATGTCAAAGACAAAGCATCAGTACACTGGGAGTTCTGATCTATATTTGAGCTCCATTCCATTCTGCTGGTGCCCTTAGATGTGTTAGATAAGAGTGGATCAGGTGCCCATAAACAGCACAGGAAACTAATCGCTCACTGTAGGAAACTAACATTCTTTTACTGAGTCCTGTCAAAACCTATCTGGTCTTTGTTAATGCAACCAGGCTTATTAGTAGTAAGTAGATGAGATCATCCAATAATTCTAGAAAGGAAAATGAAAATATATTTGCTTTCACAAATGTCTCAATTTGTGATGTTCTCTATGTAAAGAAGGTAGAATTGGTCTGAATAACAATAGCTCCATGTGGTGAATGCTCACTATATATCCGAAATAGTACCAGATGCTTTGCATGCATTCTCTTCCATTTCATAACATGTCCAAAATCACATTGTTAATAAGATATTGATCCTGGGTTTGTCCTTCTCCAAAGCCTATGCAGGTCACAAACACCTGCCTCTGGTGTACTATCTCTCATTGATCCTCCTTTTTCCAACAACCCACTTTTGACCCTGTCTCCATTCTTAACTATCATCAGTGACTCCACCACCCCACAACACATACACACTCAGTCCAATTATTTTTATATTATTCTTGGTGTGCATGAATGTCCTCGAACCCCCAAAGGACTCATTCAACTTCATCTATGAATGAAGAACCAGATTCATTGCATCTTACCTGCTCTACAAGGCAGTACCCATCACAGCAGTGATGACAGCAGGGCTGCTGAGGCTGCCTTGTTTAATGCTGACTCCCTGAGAAGGTAACTAGCCGGCTTTGTCTGAGTGCTCTCTGTGTCTGAGTGAGCTCCCCTTCACCAGACTGCATGGAAACAGACCATGCTTCAGTCGTTCAGGTATAGATTCCTGGCTGTAAGTGTGGTCAAGTTGCTGAGACTCAAAAAAATGGTTACATTTAAGCAAGGGCACTTTTGGAATGACACAGATGCCAAACTCTTTCCTAATCAATCATGAAAATGAATCATAGGAAGCTGACTCAAGTTTGGGTTGACAAGTTAGTGATTAAAGGAGGTGACCTCTATCTACAACCAAGAAGGAAAACATGAGGTGCAGCTGGTATTTTGTACATGGCTCAGCCGGCAAAGATTTGGGACTTTGCAAGAGGAAGATTTAAGATAGGAAAGAAATAAGAAGAAATTTGTTACTAATTGAGCACCTGCTATTTAACCAGGTTAAATTTTATACAGTCTGTACAAAACTTCATTCATTCATCATCCCTCTTCTTGGTGCTGTAACAAACATTGTTCCAGGTCCTGGAGATTTAATTGAGAAAGAAACAGAAATGGTCTCAATCTTACAAGCTTGTATTAAGAACTAAGAGGAAGGAAATGAATATGTAAATAAATAAATAAAATGATTCCAAAGAGCAGTAAATGCTACAAAAGCAATACAGTATTGTTCTAGAATGCGGTTATAAGAAGAATCACTTCTTATTGAGTGCTCAGGGCAGGCAATTCTGAGAAGAGGTCACTTTAGCATATCTGAGTAATGAGAAGATGCCCGGCTCTGCGTGAAGATCAGACGGAAAAATCCTCCAAGAGAAGGATCAGGGTCAGCAAAGCATCTGGCCATGGGAATGATAAAGGACTACTGAAGAAAGAGTCCTGGCATGAGAGATAAGCTTTACCAGCACAGGTAAGACAGTTACAGTCAAGGTAAATTGTTTGTCCTCTAACCCAAATGTAATGGAAATCCATTGGAAAATTCCAAAAATAGGGAGTGGCATCATCTGAGCTGTATGTATTAAAATCCTTCCAGCAATTATGTCGGAATGGATTGTGGGAGACTAGCCTGTTTCAACTTAATGAAGGACTTCCCTGGTGGTCTAGTGGTAACGAATCCACCGCCCAATGCAGGGGACACCAGTTTGAGCCCTGGTCGGGGAACTAAGATCCCACATGCCACGGGGCAACTAAGCCCATGTGCCACAACTACTGAGCGCGTGCACCTCAACTTGAGCCCACGTGCCACAAGCTACAGAGCCCACATGCTCTGGAGGCTGCGAGCCACAACTAGAGAGAGAAAACCCACATGCCACAACTGGAGAGAAGCACTGCAACAAAGGGCCTGTGTGCCACAACAACTACAGGAAAAAAGATCCCGCTCTCCTCAACAAAGATCCCACATGCCACAGCTAACACCTGATGAGGCCAAAAATAAATAACTATTAAATTAAAATAATTTTTAAATAAACTTAATGAAACTTTGTCCATAGAAGCCAAGTGGCATTTCAAAAGTTGCACAGATTTTAAAATAGTAGAGCTAGCATTTGAACCCAAGAAAGACTTGGCTCCATGGTAAAGGAGATATTATACACTTTGAGGCTTTTCCTAGGGCACCAGGTGGCCACAACCTATCAACATAACCTGATGAACTGGTTTCTTTGTTCATGGAAGGCATCGGTCAAAGTTTATGGAAGTTTTTTGTTTGGTTTTGGTTGTGGTTTGGGGAGGGCACAGGGTATTTTGAAACTGCTGTCAACACTTTACCTTACTGGAAAAAAATTCTTTTTATTACTATCTAACTCCTAATTCCTTTTAAATCCCACTGTCACCTGATTTTGCCCAATCCCTCTCTGTTTTTATCTTAACACCTTTATTGTGTGGCTTAGAGTTGGGAATGGAATTGGGGATGTAGTACTGGTTGTGTACACTCTCTGAAAAAGTTGGATTTTTTTTGAGTGAGCTCTAGGGGAGACATTTTTAATTTTTGGAAGCGGTTGTGTGGTAATGACATATAAGTTTTAAAATTAGTAGTATACCCATGCTTCTTGTTATAACAAATCATCTGTACACACCCGTCTTCTACCAAGAACAAAAATAAGTGCTGGATAAAAGGTAAAGCACACCTGTTTGAACGCATCATAGAACTACAAAGACAACCAAAATTAAGAGATCAAATCCCAGAAGAAAAGCCCAGAAATGTGACCCCAACCGTCAGAGTCAGTCTTTCTCACAAGGCATTTGAAGGAGTAGCATCAATCTTAAATGCACTTCTTTAGAGAAGAAAAAAAAAGGGAAACACTTTTCAACTCATTTTGTAAGATAAAAAATATCTTAACATCAGAACCTCATGAGGTTATAACAAGGGAAAAAAATGTCAAATCAAGTTCTCTTATGACCAAAAACCCTAAACAAAATATTAGAAAATTATACCCAATGATGAATAAAAAATCTAATGCAACACATATGAAAATAAAATATATTAAATTTATGTAACTGAAGTTTATACCAATATTAAAGATTGGTTTAAATTAGAAAATTATCAAATTATCTCCTTTGTCTTAAAAAATAGGAGGAAAATCATGTGACCATCTCAATAAAAGATGCCTCACACAATTTACAAAATCAATTTCAGATAAAGTATAGATAAATATGAATGGTAAAACAATAAAGGTTTTAGAATATAGTATATGATAGTATTTCCATGACCCCTGGGTAGGTACACAATAAACAATAAGCATGAAGAAAGTAGTGATGAATTAGACTACCTGAAAACTTTTTTTAATCGAAAAACTCTCAAGAGAATGGAAAGGCAAGGCAGGCCACAGAGCAGAGGAAAGTATAGGTACTACATATATTTGACAAAGCCCTTGACTCCATAGTATATAAAGAAGTCCAATAGATCAATAAGAAACAACAGTAAGGAAAATCCAAATAAAATAGGAGCATGAAATTTGAACATTCAAGTCAAAAACAAGGATACCTAAATAGCCAATAAACATACTAAAATATGAGAAATTTTATTAATCATCAGGATATACCAGTAACGTCTACAGTAAGATACCATCATACAACCACCCAAATGGTCAAGTGACAAAAGATAGGTAAGTATTAGCAAGAATATGAAACAACAGCAGCTTTCATATTTTACTGGTCGATGTACACATTGACACAATTACTTTGGAAATCTGTTGGCAGTATCTATTAAAGCAGAACATACACATAACATAGAACTCAGCATTTCAATTCCTAAGGTTGTACCCAGTAGAAATGTGTACCTATCTATGCATATAAAGGATACATACAAGTATGTTTACAATAACACTGTTTTAACAGACCCAAATTGCTAACAACTCCAATATTTAACAAAATTAAAATGGGTAAAAAATGATACAATACGGGCTTCCCTGGTGGCACAGTGGTTGAGAGCCCACCTGCTGATGTAGGGGACACGGGTTCATGCCCCAGTCCGGGAAGATCCCACATGTCTCGGAGCCTCTGGGCCCGTGAGCCATGGCCACTGAGCCTGAGCATCCAGAGCCTGTGCTCCACAACGGGAGAGGTCACAACAGTGAGAGGCCCACGTACAGCAAAAAAAAAAAAAAAAAAAAAAAAAAAAAAGATACAATATTCATACACTGGAATATTATACAGCAACGTGAATGAACTAACTACTGCTTCTCACAGATACATGGATAATATCAAAAACATAATATTGAATGAAGGAAGTCAGGCCCAAAATAATACAAACAATTAAAAGTAATCTGTGTGGAAATGGAAGTCAGAAAAAGTTTTATCTTTGTGGACAAATAGTGACTGGAATGAGTCAGGATAGGGTTTCAGGGCTACTGGCAATACCCTCTTTCCTGTTCTTTGTAGTCATTCCCTTTGTAAAACCCATCAAGCTATTCACTAATGATTAGTGCTTGCATTGCATGTCTACTGTGGGTTGGCTACAACTGGCTTTGAAGACCTGTTTATCCCAGGACCAAGGCAGGAGGAGGAGTCCCTTTCTTGTATACGACAGTCTTGTTGTGGAGGGAAAGAGAGCAAGATGCAACCACAAAACGTCTCCTGCTCAGGGAGGAATAGATCACATCCACTTACATTTTGTGACCAAAGGAGTTCACGCAGCCAAGCCTGATGTCAACAGGACAGCAAGTGCAATCATTCCACTAGGGTGGTGTCTGTACTGAAGAGGAGAAAATATTTTGATGCATATTACTAATTTTCCTCAATGATATTCCTTTTGGCAGAGTAATTCCACACATTTAAATAGCAAAACTGGTTCTTTCTTGATAAATATAAAGTTTTCAATTGGAACAAGGTAAAAAGAAATGGTTTGTAAGAATGCCCTAAAATTCCCAAAGAAATGATATGAAATTGATTCCAAATGAAACTGCTTATAAACCTGCTCCGTAAGATTTTCCTTGTAGCAAGGCTCACAAATGCCCAAAAACCAATGTCCCTCATCTGTCTAAAAAAGTTGAGTTGCTAATCATAATCATACTAAATTACATCTTTGGAGCTATTTTGGAACCTACTTTTATTCTGACCCTAGAGTGCTATTTGTAAAACTACTGTAGAAATTTTTATTAGGGTCATGAGACCATTTCCTCCCATCCCTCAAAAAAAGGTTAAAATGGTGCATATGCATATATATATGCATTTCAAATGCAAATGTTTCAGATTAGATTATTTACAGCTGTACTCTTTTAAATTATGTATAGTTTAAAAAAACAAAGTTTCATATTTTTCCTAAAAGAATAAGATTAACCCTTCTGTTCAGTGACCGTAACTCAGATTACTTTGCATTGTCTCTAGGAGAAAGAGTTCTTAAACTGGTATGTGTGAAGGTATTAGTCGAGTGTGGAGGCTGAGAGCTGATAATGTTCATGGAAGACCTACTGTGTGTCAAGAGGCCTGTTAGGCTCTTTCACACATTATCTCACATTTCTCACAAGCGGGGAATCTACTGCTTCCTTTTACAAACATTTTGGTGCATCACCTTTAGTGCTGCCAAGGGTCCTGTAAAGTTGTTACCTAAGTAACTGAGCCAAGTCCACACAGCTGTTAATCCAAAGTTCACACAGCCCACTCTCTAACAACTCACTCTCACTCCTTCTTTCATCCACTCTTTACTAATATTTGGAAACTCCAAAGTATCAGATCAGTGCTAAAAAGTTAACAATAATTCAAAAAGGTTGCAATACTCCATGCATATGAATTGTCATTTCACTTTTAATTCAAGCATACCTTGTTTCATATGCAGCTCTCTCTGGACAGTGAAAGGAAATTTGTAAGGAAACTGTTGAAGAAGTGGTTCATCCCTTGGTACATTGTGACATGCCTAATATTTGGTAGAGTTGTTGATATGCAAAGCTTCTTCATTGACTGTTGTCAAAACTTAGAAAATGAAGATGAGAATAATTGCAGTGGTGAAATTAAAGTGATGCATGTGTGTGTGTATGTGTATGTGTGTGATATGTGGGCACAGCCTGGCAAATGTGTTTGGGACAAAGATCTTGGAGTGGACAGATAGGAGTACCAGTCAATAACCAGCTAGTGTACTGCACACCATCAAAAACATAATAGCTGTCAGGTGTTACTTACTGTAATTTAAGGCAGAGATAGAATAGAAATGATGGAAGTTACAACAGCCCAGAAATTCCTTTCATTGCACCTGAATTAGCAGAGCTTAAATTAGAAAAGAGGTACCTGACTGGGACTTGCTTCTGATTTGATGACTTGGGCTATATGTATTCCTTAATGTATGATTATTTAAAACTCAGTTTTAACATGTTTTCAAATGATTTCAGCACCTTGTCAGGAAGGAGGAGGAAAAGGACAAAGAGGAGGAGGGTGAGGACAGAGAATTGATAATAACCACCATCTGCAAGCAAAACTCCAAGCTGTAGTTGGCTCACAGCTAATTTTGGTCTTTCGTTTTGATCTTTACCAATGTCTATGCCATCATGTCTCTGCCTCTGCACAGACTCATTACACATAGTGATGTTCTTTTATTATTTCAAGGAGTAACACAGCACTTACAGCTATGGTCCCAGTCTTTCCATTCAGTCTTAGAACAATATAAAACTTCAGAGACAAGGAATCAAAAGAGACTTACTTTGTATTTTTTTTTCCAATGGGAAGACCCAGAACTTAGATGTGTGGATGCCACTCCAGACGTTCCAATGTTACACAAAAGAATCAACCTTCACTTATATGTAAAAGTAATTACTTAACTAGGACAATATGGCTGTTGTTTTATCAGAAGAGCTTCATTTCTCAAATATAGATATGTAATTTTTATGTAAGATTCTTTCATTTCAAATATATCGGCATGAACAAAAGTGTGGAAAAGGCAGCCCAGTGTAAGGAAATATAATGATTCTTTTTGCTTTGGGATCTGTATTTCAATTAATAACAGCCAGACACCATGTGTTTTCATTTGCTGCGTGTCCCTCACAGTGACAAGTGCTTTTTATGGATTATCTCATTTAATCCTAATAGCACCTGAAAAGCTGGTGCAAGTATATTACTGCAAGGTCAATCAGTAGTAAGTGAAATTCAAAAAATAAAAATGACATAAAATGTGGTGCCACAAAATAGAGGAATGACCAGTGTACATCTGTGTAGTTAACCTGGTGAATGTCTAAGGTGGTGGTGGGGTGAGACAGGGCTGTTCAGCTGTGCACCCCAAAACTGTATGGGCTCTGCCTGGAGTTCAGTCACTTGCAGGTGGTTATTTGTTCCAACTGTTGGATCCTCAGGACATTGCACTCAATTACTAATCTCTCAGTGAGTTGGTGCCCATTTTATTGTCCTTATTCAGGTATATTAGGACTCACCCAATTTTCCTTTCCCAATCATCCAGAAGGCAAGAATTTTAGCCCATCCCTATTGGAGAAGAGAATTGAAAGAGAGCTTGACCTAATCTTCAACACGTGATAGGCATGGCAATTTGGGACATGACATCACAAAGTTTCAGTAGATATGTATTTTGGGGAATAACTTTCCTAAATTTATGTGGCTGTTAAGAGGTGAGATTGCAGTGAGAACCCAGGATGTAGGTCATATTGGTAAGGTAGGAAATGTGTCCAAGGCCAGAGCTTAGATTGAACCAATGTTGGTTTACTTAACAAGTCTCTAATATACTAAACTATCCAGGAAGTGAGATGAGGAATAACTCAAGAAATAATGGATATTTAAAAGTTAATGATTCATATGTTAAACTTTATTTAAGAAATTTTTTGTGCAGAAAAAGAAACTATCATTTGCAAAAAGCTTACTGTAGTTTATGACCTGTTGCAAAAATTTACAGAAGTAACACAAAGTCTGTAATCTAGTATAATGCTTCATTTAGGAAATTGAACACATAGTAAGCTCTTAACAAATGGACATTTCTTTCCTTCCCTCCTGTCATCTTTAAATTATTTTATTTAAACAATAATCTTTATGAGTTATTTCTGAGCATCCCTCCTCTTACAGCTGAATAATCTGGCCCCTGGGGAATTAAATAATCTTGCCAGTTCACAGTGTGCTTTGGAACAGGGTCTTGAATATAAGTCTGCCTGGCTCTCAGGCCCATGGGCTAACCCTAATACAACTCCTGCCTCCTCCACTTACACTGCTAATTCAGAAACTCACGATATGATGTTGCAATGTCTGTCTTTATTTGTCTTTAATATCTCCTTTCAAAAAGCAGACAAGAACATAGTTAAGCTGGCAATTGTTTTTTAGCAAAGGCAAAAGAAAAACACTCTGATCCAATCTCTCACATAAGAACACATCGCCATACATTCTGTTTCACACAAAGCATGAAGGGTTGCCGAGGAGGCCTCATCTTCTTTTCTGTTAGAACAAGCTGAACAATTTAGCCACAAGAGGATAGATGTCTGTGTATTGGGTTTTCACGGCCGATAATGAATGGTTGGTCCAGGAATGTCCTTCAAGGACCATAGATAGGTACAAATATTACTCTATGTAGTAAAGCATCAAATGGATAAACAAAAATTACCCCAAAAGAAAGGCATACCAAAAAGGAGATTTGGGATCTTTTTTTTTTCTTATTTAGTGTAATGTTATCTGGGACTTGTCTAATCACAGAGGTCAGAGGTTAAAAATGGCATTAAGCAAGAGAAGCAGAAATCCTCTGAGTAGAACCAAGCTCTACAGAACAGTCTTGATAGATCATGAAAGCCTTGAGACCACAGTGGCATCCTGCAGACTATTCAGACCCCAGTGGTTAGGATCTAACACTACAAAGTCCCAAAACTCTCTCACAGAGAAGGAAAATGAAATATTTCCAAATCATACCAAGGCAATTTCATTAAAAAAGAGTTGAGTGCCTTTCTATTAATGAAGACTGAGTTTTGCATAATGAAAGCCTCAATTAAATGGTCACCATAGCAAATGTCTTCAATCTTGACTTTCATGGATTCATACACAGATTCATTCATTCTTGGCTAGAGTCACTCAGCAATGAATGAGCATCATTTTTTTTCTAGGCACCATCCTATGCATTGGGAAATACAACACTGAAACAACCATGGCTTCATGATTTGCAGTTGATCATAACTTATTAGGGAAGACAGACAAGAAAGCTAACAAGTTTAAGATAGTTGGGTAAGCACTCGCAAACATTATGGATGTGATGCTATGGAAGCCCAGAGGAGAGGCACCTAAATCAAACTCAGGTGTGTGTGTGTGTGTGTGTGTGTGTGTGTGTGTGTGTTTATCTAGGGGGGATTGTCAAGGAATTAAGTATTGAAGATGAGTAGGAGGGGGCTATATATGTTGTTGTAGCTGGGGATTGATGGAAGGTATTGAAAGCAAAAACAATAGCAGTCTGAAGGCAGGGAACAGTGTGACGTTTGGAAATCCATGAATAACTTGGTCTGCTGGATCTGCCAAAAGTGTGTTCAGATTCACATCTCTAGTTAGGCAAAATCATACATTTCATTACTTTTACAGCATTGCTCCTCTCTTTGGATTTTTCATAACTTGGTTCAATTTTGTTTGTTTCTTTTTGAGATAAAAGCTGTTTGACCTTTGCGACAAGAAAGGGATATTTATATGAATTGGCAATCAACCTGTTTCAAAGTCAAAGCTGCACAAAGGTGATCTTACAGAGTCTCACACAATTAGCTAACGCATGTTTACTGTAGTAAGATTTCTACTTTGCCTGAAGCATTTTACATTGTCTGACCTTTATATCACACTTTAATATTTGTATTTGGCTGTGAACTATCACAACTCTGTATAGTTTCAGAGTTGTTAATCTGATCATTTCTTGCTGTTCTTCTCACCTTTCTCAGTTTAGTTATTCTACTGACAGCAAAAGAAGAAACAGATTTAATTTAAATTTCATATCAGTCAGGACTGATGACCCAGGGGAATATTCAGGTCATGGCTTCCTTTCAGCAAGAATATTGTGGGTGAAGAAATTGAAATGAATGCAGTAATTCACAGTATGCACTCAATTATATCAATCAATAATTATTTCCTTCCTTTCAATCCTATGCCATGCAAAGTATCAGGCACTAAGGCAAATAAATTCATGTGATGCCATCAGGAATTACCTTCAACTTGTTTAAAGATATAAAACATATAAATTAATTTATTATTTTATTTATTCACCCAACAAACACTTCCTGGGCTCATACCCTGTGTTATATAAGAGAGATGCAAGAGTGAACAGCACACAGACATTCCCTTGAAGGAGCTTGTATGTGTTCATATGGGGATTGCTGACAAGTAAAAAGAAAATTGTAATACATTGTGAGAATTATTAGTATAAAAATAAGTACAGGGTCACCAAAACCAATCTTGGAAGCCCCAGGAAAGCACTCTAAGAATGTGACCTCTTAGCTGATATCTGAGGAGTGAAGCAGAGTTTCTTAGTCTGAAAAGGAAGAAAAGAACATTCCAGCCTGTTATGGGCTTAATTATTGTGTCCCCCTAAAACTGGTCTAGTCTCAGAATGTGATTGTATTTGAAATAAGGCATTTAAAAAGATGATTACATTAAAATGAGGTCCTCAGAGTGGGCCCTAATTTAATACAACTGATGTCTTTTTTTTTAATTTATTTTTTTTGCTTTATAACAAATTTAATCAGTTATACATATACATATGTTCCCATATCCCCTCCCTTTTGCGTCTCCCTCCCACCCTCCCTATCCCACCCCTCCAGGCGGTCACAAAACACCGAGCTGATCTCCCTGTGCTATGCGGCTGCTTCCCACTAGCTATCTACCTTACGTTTGGTAGTGTATATATGTCCATGCCGCTCTTTCACTTTGTCACAGCTTACCCTTCCCCCTCCCCATATCCTCAAGTCCATTCTCTAGTAGGTCTGTGTCTTTATTCCTGTCTTACCCCTATGTTCTTCATGACATTTTTTTTTCTTAAATTCCATATATATGTGTCAGCATACAGTATTTGTCTTTCTCTTTCTGACTTACTTCACTCTGTATGACAGACTCTAGGTCCATCCACAACTGATGTCTTTTTAAGGGAAGTTAACACAAATAGTCACCAGGAGCACATTCACCAAGGAAAGACGATGTGAGGACACAGCCAGAAGATAGCTGTTTACAAGCCAAGGAGAGAAGACTTGCTGTCCAACCCAAGTTCATGTGCCCGATGCACAGTGAGGCCAAACAAAGGGAAACTTTGGAGTTTGGAGCAGAGGAAGGTTTATTAGTCAAGGAGGTGCCAACCCAGAAGATGGGATACCTAGACTCCTCTCAAACCCGTCTTGCTCACTGGTCAGTACTCAAGTATTTTAAAGGCAAAAAGATGAAGTGGAAGGGGTCTTTGTGATTTGCAGACTTCCTGGCACCATCTTGTGACTCGGGGTGTCATTAGTGATTGTGACTGATCTATGTGTTCCTGCAAACTAGTAAAACATGGTCTTGTGGCCATATACATACTCTTCTCTTCTAAACAATGCTTTATTTATTTTTACTTTTTTGGCCACATCGTGTGACATGTGGCATCTTAATTCCCAGACCGGGGATCAAACCCACACACCCTTGGAAGTGCAGAGTCTTAATCACTGGACGACCAGGGAAGTCTCACATTTCTGTTGTTTAAGCCACTCAGTCTGTGGTACTTTTTTATGGCAGCCAGAGCGAACTAATTACATAGTAATCGGGAACAGCATGTTCAAAAGCTCAGAGATAAGATAGAACTTAGTATGATGCAATATCTGAAAGCAGGGATTATACCCATGTGTACAATAAACTCCTAAGGAGTTGTGTGTGTATACATAAAATCATGAGGTCAAATCCACAAAGAACTCTGGTTGGAGGATTGGAGATGGAATCATCTGCATGGAAAGAATAAAGGCAAGCACGGGTTTAGCATTGGCAGCTGTCACAGAAGTAAGAAGATATTGACCTTGGAAGCAGTGACATAAATGACCAGGTATCAGGAAGCAGAGAAGCAACAAAACGTAAAACAAAGAGATGCTTTGAAGCAGAAATGGAAGACACACTTTCCTGGAATGGATGGATTCTCAGGGCAATGTTGACAGCCCCATGTACCAAGATATAGCAGGAAGTTAAAAACAAAACAAAACAATTATTTGAAGGCCTGGAGCCCTGTGAAAGTATGAAGGAAATGACTATTTTAGACCTTCCAGTGATCTCTCCCCAATTCTCTGTTCCTTCTTAACATTAGCAACACCCAGGGTTTAATTCTTTGTTCTCTTGTCTTCACTCAACATTCATTACCTTGAGATATTTTTTAAACATCATCCATACACTGATGACTCCCAAATATATAACTCAAGCCTTGTCATTTCTCTTAACTCCAAACCCACCTATCCAATATCTCCAGCATCAATCCATCTCTCCATCCTCTCCTCCAATACTTATCAAGTACAGAGCTCTGGCACTATTCCAAGTAACACAACAATCCAGCTCCATCTTTTCTCCATGGTTCTTCATGTTAAAAAAGGCAAAAAAGAGGATATTATGTAAATGTTGATGACAATAGAGACCTAGGCGGATGAGATTTTCCAAAGGGAAGGGAAATTAGGGAGCAGAAACATTTTATTTTCTTACTTTCAAGGTAAAGCTACAAAACTGTGGAAGTTAAGAAAATGAGATAAAATTGTACTTAACTAAAGCCTCCCCAAATGGCTTTTGAAGAGATTCATGTATTCAGATTAAAGCTTTTAGGCTTTAACTGCCTTTCAGAGTATGGGCCTGGTGAGGATGGTGCTGTCAATGTGTGCTTGGATGAGCTGATGTAAAATTCACATGATACATTAGAACAAACTGAATGACTTCACTGGCTAAATGTGTCAATTCTCTCAAACAGTGTTTGTATTTGTTTCACTTCCATTGCAAATTTTGCCAGTAAAAATTATCTCAGTCCATAACAGAGATTGGTATTGTGTGATTTTTATTAATAACTACTTATATGTTGTGAATTTCTCCAAATCCTATTTCTTAATGCTGTGTTATAAAGTTCACATGCAAGAATTTTAGTGCATGAACAGACTTTGTAATGAAAGAACAATAGCTTTTTATAAATAACCCCAAATAAAATTCTTTGGAGTATTTTTTTTCCCTTCTTGCTTTGCAAAGAGAAATGACTTCAAGTACTGTTATTGATGACATTAACTTCATACAGAATAATCCTTAATGAAAAACACTCAAATATTTACAGAAATATATTTGGAGAATTTCTTAGTGCTGCATTGTGATGAAGCCTACATATTTATGGCTTTAGAATTGACTGGGCTTTGTGTTAAAATTTCTAAAACCTCTATTTCTAAATAGGATACTATAACTTTTCTCTTTTGCTCATTGAATTCTGATTAATCTTAGGACTAAAGGATTATCTATCTGAAGTTTCTACTATGTACAGAGCTTAACTGAAAAGACCTTATTATTGAAAAATAAGTAAATAATTGTTACACTGCTTGGCATGTTCTGTACTGATAGGTACACATAATGGAAGAAACACAGGAAAAGGCATAACTGGGTGGAAGAGAAAGGATGTATTAGGGCAGGGAAGTGAAGAAATCATTTTTAGTAGGAAAGAACAGAATCTTCCAGGACATAAAGAAGAGAGAAGAGTATTCTTGGATACCTGAATAATACCCACAAGTGCTTAGAGGTGTAATAGGATTTGGTAAGATGCAGATTCAAAATTAAAGGTCAAACAGTAGGAGAATGAGAGATGAGTAGAAACATCATAGGCTTCGACCAAGTTGTGACACCTGTTTGAATAAGCCAAGGAGTTTATGGTTCTTCTGCAGACAAGGAAAAACCAGAGAAGAATTCTAATCAGCAGAGGGTCCATAGCTTGCCTTAAATAATATCAATAGTAACTATAGCCCACTTTAAACTACATCCCAGAGTGTTTTCATTTTTAAATGGTAAAATAGAAAGTAAAAGTCAAAATCATCAGGTCTTTATTTCTTCTGTCTTTTCTTGCATATCTTCAGAGATTTTTAAGTTAATAACTCCCAAAATATGCATTCTCTTGTGTGAATCGGTCGTCATACGATGGATTCAGGTGAAAAAAGGCAATTAGTAATTAAATTGACAAAGCAAAACAAAAAACTCCTGAAATTAGGCAGTTCTAGGGGCATTTGAAAATTTATCTAATACCTATGAAGTGGCTGCCACTTGTTTCCTTTCTTTCAACTTATATTTTTCAAAAAAATTTGACAGTTGGCTATCAGATCAAAAGTTGTCCAGCAATATTACCAAAGCTACCACCAAAGAGGAAACCTAGATGAGTCTTTGGAAACCATCCAGCTATAAAATGGGCCTGGCCATCTTGGGGGGAGGGGTCGGGCACCACCCTGTCAAGGACCATCTCTCAGATACTGAGCTTTTTGTCCTTTCTGCTACACATTGCCAGGATATACAAATTGTGAAGCCCAGATGTTCAACAGGAAGCACATAGGTGGTCAGTCCTAAAATGCTGAGAATCTATTGGCATGCTTTTTGTATCATATCTTTATTATGTACAATACCTTGAACCTTCATGCCACTGCCACATTGCTTACCATGATTCATTCACCTGAATTTTGCTTCACAAAACCCACTTAGACTTTTGATGTGTTTGTAATTCTCTTGACTTTCAATTTCGCAGTATTCCCTAAAGTTAATTCTGAAACCATCTCATCTTTCTGCAGAGTGTATTTCTTCCTAGGTGTGATAGTACAGCTGAGATACATTCTAATTACTTGAGATAAAGTTATCAGTTCTCATTTTCTAGGTTGTTCAGCATGAGAGTTTCTGAGTCTACTCCTCTCACCCCAATCTATTATTGAAGAAGTTTTTTGGATCACTGTTAAAGACATTATATTATGAGAACTTGAAAATATTTGACAAAAGCTCAAAAAAGGTATTGAAGAAACTTTGTCCACAGGCTCAGAGCCTTAAAGAGAAAGACTAGGATAATTTGAAAAGAGAAAAGCAGTTACAAGCAGACTAATGCATCATTTATCTATCACCATCATCATTATAAACATTTTTAATCATACTGTTACTCACAGTTTTAAATTAAAACAAGATGCCATTTTTATTCAGCAAAAGTTTAAATAATAATATTACCAATGCTCTATGAGTTCAGAAAATACGCACTCCTTCCATGTTAGAGAAAGGGTAAAATTGAAAATTTTATAAGAAAGCAGTTAGAAAGTGTGTCATACAAATGATAAGATGTTTATACCCTTTGCTTCTCTGATGTTATTTCTAGGAAATCACAGAAAAAAAGTTTTGTAACAAGAGAGATTGTAACAAGGATTTGTTATATACATAGAATGATCATCCCAGTATTGCTGATACTGTGGGGAAATGAGATAATCAAGTGTTTAACAAAAGAGTATTGGTTAAATAAATGATAGTAAAACCATAATATGTGTATAATTAATATGGTAAAATTCTTGTGATAATGGCACATGAAAAGATACAATATTTTACATACACACAGTATTATACATCATTATTTTTAAAATGTGTATGTTTTTGTAATAACCTATAATGGAAAAGAATCTGGAAAAGAATATATATGTGTATACACACACATAAATATATGTGTGTGTGTGTATATATGTGTGTGTGTATACATATAACTGAATCACTTTGCTGTGTCCTAGAAACTAACACAACATTGTAAATCAACTATACTTCAATAAAAAGTGTGATTTTTTGTGCAAAAGTGTTTATCTGGAAAGTAACACACCACCATATTAACAGTGGCTATCTTTTGGGTAGTAGGATTATAGGTGGTGTTTTTTTCCCCTTTAATCATTCTCTTTCATCCAAATGCTTTATAATAACCATGAATTGCTTTTCAATCAGAAAAAAAGTGAACATTTTAAAAGAATCCTTGAAGATATTTTTATAACTATCTGAACCAGTTGCTAGCTAACTATTGTTGTCTAAATACTGCCTGGCTTGGTTAACACAAGGTAATTTACTCACCCAAGAGTAAGTCCTTAACAAGGATTATGGTAGTTGGCATCTTACACTGGTTTGTCACATAAACTGTGTAATATGAAAAGGCAAATATCTATCCATAGAGTTATTGTAGAATGTCCTTAAAGTCTTTTTGTGAGTTCTTAGGCTTTAAGAATCTCACTCTTCTGGAACCCTGAAAATACAGATAAACATGCTTCATCACCAGAGAGTTAATGAGTTTGAAGTGGGGTCTAAGGGTGGGTGATTTTTAAAGCTCCTCAGATATTTTTAATGTGCAGCCAGAGTTATTAATTTTGGGCCGCTCAAAGTGCAGTGCTGACTGTAAACCATTCCTTACAGTCCACAATGAAATGCATTTCTAAATTAAGAGTGAGGTGAGTTCTGAAACTGAGAGTAAGCATTTAGAAATGTCTATAGTAATTTGACATTGTTGTGACATTCAAGCAAGTGATTAGTAAGCACTACTCATTACACAAGGTATAGGCCAGTCAGGGTGTTTTGAAGTCACTTGACAAATCATGTGAACTGCATATTTGTCAGATGCCGATGTCACCTATCAGCTCAGGATGAAGTGGAAAAGATTTTAAAAAATCAAAACTGGTCCTTCTAGATGCAAGGTTTAATGTGCCAAACTTACCAGCTATGTTGTTAGCTGTTGGATATCCCCCACAGAATTGAGCACAAACCCCATCTGCAGCAGGTATTCCAAAAGCTTCTTGAGTTGTAATGAATGATGATTTAATGTTTCTTCCATTCAAGAAATTAATTGAATTTTAACTGGGGCCATTAGTGTCATGATGTCTTTACAATGAAACAATTTATTTAAGATAGCGGAGGTTTCTAACACTGTGATTAGAATGACTTGAGATATATTTGGCATCAAAACTATATTTAGCATCAGAACAAGCTTCTTAATGTTCTTTAAATAATCTTATGTCTCTTATTTTACCCAGTTGATCTACTCATAACAGCCCTTACTGGGCCCAGGTCTACTGTTTCCCTTGCAGTGAGAAGCTGTGCCAGTTTCACCAATGGCACTTTTAAACCATGGCTCAATTGTCTCAACCTTGTAAATATTGTACATAGACCTATAGTTGTCTCTGCCTAAATAGCAGTCTTCTCTCTCTCACTTTTTAAGCATTTGAGGTTAGAAGGTATTTACCAAGCACTAAAAACTGGATTGTTGAAATTGCACATTGTGCTGAACAAATATCCTCTTTTCTAACCTCAGGAGGTTGTTTAGAACTAAGGTAACATTGGCATAGAAATCCAAGACTGGGTCTTCATGAACTGATGCTGTGATTTACCAAGGCTAAAATTGTCCTCAATTATTAGTCTGAGAAAGACACAATAGTTGGCCTCCATAATTGTGACTTGATAGATGTTGTCTTTGTCAGCAAAGATAGCAATGATTAGTTTTGTGGAATAGTTTGAGAAAGCATATCATATTTATATTTTCTTAAAATACTGTTAATTGATAAAGAAGTGAAGGAAGTGTCACATGGTTGAATAGTGTTAAGTAAAGATGGAGAAATGGAGAAGGAGGAAGGTTTATTTGTAAAATTCTGGACAAATAGGTGTGCCTGAAGCAGAGCTTTCATAGGCTACTTAAGGAATGTGCTGAAAGACAACTTAAAAAATATAAGGTCCTCTGAGAAAGTCAAAAAATATTTTGACATTGTTAAAATGATAAACAAAACTATAATCAGGACTATTTTATAGGTATTAGGACTATTGCAATAAGAGAGAGAGAAGGGCTCAATTCCAAACACAATGAGGAAACGTGAGGATTTATAGCCAAGGGGCAGAGTAGGAGTCAATAGATGAAAAATTATTGTGAGAAGACATCAAGGTAAGAGGATTCTTAATAGACTTACTTAACAGGATTCTCACTGAAGACAGGCCAGGATGATCAGATATCCAGGGTTGGGGGGGGGAGGAATCTGATCATGCATCTAGAATGATCAGATATCAAGGTACGCTGGTGGGTAGTGATTCTCAAAACAGACAGCAGGATTTTTTCTAAAACTGGATGAGGCAGATGGAGGACAAGGACAAGGCCTAGTTGTAAAGAGGACCCAGAGGAGCCCATCTAAAATTTGGTCAAGGAGCTAGTCTTTGTCAAGGGTCCCATAAAATATACATCTGTGCTTTTATGTATATGTTTACATACTGAAATAAACTCTTTAAAAAACAAACAAACATGTTTTTATAGAAAATGTGGGAAATATAGGACACTTAGGAATGAAACACCCATTATCTCACTACCCAAAGGCAACATATTTTTTTATATTCATTGTATTTTCTTCCAGCAGGTATAACTTTAAAAGCATAATGATAGGAAACCAATCCAACCAAAAGAAAAAGAACTTTAAAAAAAATTGTGCAGGCATTATACAAGAGTGAGTTAAAATTCTTAACTGAATACACAGCACTGGAGACAGGATTCTTACCCCACCCCAACCCCAATGGCATCTTGCAGATGGAATTGTTGATTTGAGGGCAATTGTCTCCCATGAATTTTACCATTGTGTGACAATTACCCAAGTTCCTGGGCTGAGAAGCAGCCCTGATGTGAAAATGTATAGTGCTCAATAGTCCTCAAAATTTCTCATTTGTTACCCAGGGTGAGATGGAGAGGTAGCCTTGGGGATGGGTAGAGAGAAAGGAGAGCAGAAAGATTTTGCACACCAATTTGAAGCTTGCAAAACAGAGGGGCATCAGTTAAAGTTTTTGGCAAGTATGAGTCCTCATTCTGCTGTGTTTTTTGTATGGCAGCTATACTGAGACTCTTTAATTTGGAATCTTTTCAACTGCTGCCTTGACTGTTAGATGAAGATAATGATGCCTTCTTTCCCAATTCATAGGGATTTTGTTACAATAACATCATATAAATTTTCAACGAGCTGGAAAATTTCAAGTATAAACACACGTGAGCTATCACTTGTGTCATTTATAGAGGAGTCAGTAAACTTTTTTTCTGTAAAGGGTCAGATAGTAGATATTTAAGGCTTTGTGAGTTATATTGTCTTTCTCTACTATTCCAATCTGCCTTGTGATGGGAAAGCAGCCATACACTACAAATGAGCTTAGCTGGTCCCAATACAAACTTTATTTATAGATACCAAAATTTGTGAATGTGAAATGTGAAATGAATTTTCACATTCATTTTAGATGTCATTAGCTGCTTACCATATCTTATTTCCTTAACCATAGTTTAGGCTACTAGAGGGCAGAGCCCATGCTGGATAAATGTTGAATAATAGATCAAAAGCACTTGACCCTGAATTTGCTAAAGAACCATAGAAAAGAAAGCTATCTGGTAGAATTCTTGATGCTTTGTTAACATAGGAAATTAATGCTAAGTCATTAGTGAAGGACTGGGGATGCCAATATCCATCCCTATTTTTTTTTAAAACACAGCAACAACCCCCCTTAAGATTACTGTGATAACCAGTATGCTTTGGAAAACCAGAGTGACCAGGAGAAAAGTCTTAGCTTGTCAGAACAGCAAGCAATCATTTCAGGAAGAAATAATTTTATCGCAGAGACTGAACTGCTGAGGAATTCAATTCCTCCGTGCTCTTCAATGCCAGCCACAGGGGCTCAGCACTCACCAAATTCAGGTAGACCTGCACAATAAACTGTTGCCTGGGATGAAAAGTAGCAAGGCTCCTCAGGGAACGAAGGAAGGCAGCAAATCCCTATTTTAGGGAATTTTTGAAATAATCTCTTCTCTGAAGAACTGCAAAATGTGGGCAAAAAAAAAGCAATAAGTGAGTGAGTAGTATTGTTTACTTCCTGGACTTCCAGTCAGTAAACCCAGGAGATGGCTTACATTTAGGCCAGTAAATAACATCTAAACTCCACACTGCATCCTGGTGTCTTGTCAGAAGCATAGCAGGGCAAGGGGTAGAGCATCAGGCCAGTGGAACTTTGCCAGCCTGAACTTGAATTCTTGGAGGAAGAATTACCCTATAGGCAGAGGAAAGAACATTCATTTTTGATGACACTGTGAATTCTGACTCTTCGTCCAACCTGACAAGGAGTCTCATTTTGACCAAAATTTAGTCAGTTTCCTCTGAATTCTCTTCCTAAATAGGCCTCAACTTCTGTACTTTCAAGTCTGTCTTTGCATCACCCAGCTGTTGCAAGAACCTTGCCAAGTTGGTTTAGCCAGAAATCTCCACCCTCCATATCTGATCACCCTGGATATCTGACTGGGTTTCTCATCCTCCAGCATCCCCCAGGTAATGTCTGATCACTCTGGACTGCCTTCAGCACAAATCCTGTTAGGTAAGGTTTAGCCAGAATCTCCCCTTACCCCTAATGTCTTCTCTTAGTAATTTTCCATCCACTAACCTGTTCCTTGGCTATAAATTTCCACTTTTCCTATTATATTTTGGCTGAGAACACTCTGTCAATATGGAGATGAAGAGGTAAGAAGACTGAATGTGCTCCCATAGACCTCTGGTTTTTCTTATAAAGGATATTCTTGATATTATGGCTCTAGTAAATTCCAGTTTTTATTGAAGGGTGGAAAAGTCACACAGGAAATTAAGTCAACCACCTAAAACTAATCTTATGACAATTCAATTGCATGATGATGATGATGATGACACAACTCTATTGCATTTCCATTTATTATTTTTTACACTCCTTTTAAAAATTTAATTAAATTTTATATTTTTATACAGCAGGTTCTTATTAGTTATCTATTTTATACATATTAGTGTATATATGTCAATCCCAATTTCCCAATTCATCCCAACCCCCTTTCTCTCCTTGGTGTCTATGGGTTTCTTCTCTACATCTGTGTCTCTATCTCTGCCTTGCAGATCTGTTCATCTGTACCATTTTTAAGATTCCACATGTATGCGTTAATATACAATACTTTTTTTCTCTTTCTGACTTACTTCACTCTGTATGACAGTCTCTAGGTCCATCCACATCTCTGCAAAAGACCCAATTTCTTTCCTTTGTATGGATGAGTAATATTCCATTATACATATGTACCACATCTTTTTATCCATTCATCTGTCAATGGGCATTTAGGTTGCCTCCATGACCTGGCTATTGTAAATAGTGCTGCAATGACCATTAGGGTGCATGTGTCTTTTTGAATTATGGTTTTTTCTGGGTATATACCCAGTAGTAGGATTGCTGTGTCATGTGGTAATGCTATTTTTAGTTTCTTTAAATTTTTGAAGGAACCTCCATACTGTTCTCCATAGTGGCTGTATCAATTTACATTCCCATCAACAGTGCAACAGGGTTCCCTTTTCTCCACATCCTCTCCAGCATTTGTTGTTTGTAGATTTTCTGATGATGCCCATTCTAACTGGTGTGAGGTGATACCTCACTGTAGTTTTGATTTGCATTTCTCTAATAATTAGTGATGTTGAGCAGTGTTTCATGTGCCTCTTGGCCATCTGTATGTCTTCCTTAGAGAAATGTCTATTTGAGTATTGCCCAGTTTTTGATTGAGTTTTTGTTTTTTTTAATATTGAGCTGCATGAGCTGTTTATATATTTTGGAGATTAATCCTTTGTCCTTTGATTCATTTGCAAATATTTTCTCCCATTCTGAGGGTCGTCTTTTCGTCTTGATTGTAGTTTCCTTTGCTTTGCAAAAGCTTTTAAGTTTCATTAGGTCCTATTTGTTTATTTTTGTTTTTATTTCCATTACTCTAGGAGGTGGATCAAAAAAGACCTTGCTGTGATTTACGTCAAAATGTGCTCTTCCTATGTTTCCTCTAAGAGTTTTATAGTGTCTGGTCTTACATTTATATCTCTAATCCATTTTTTTTTTTTTTTTTTTTTGCGATACGCGGGCCTCCCACTGCCGTGGCCTCCCCCGCCGTGGAGCACAGGCTCCAGACGTGCAGGCCGAGTGGCCATGGCCCACGGGCCCAGCCACTCCGCGGCATGCAGGACCCTCCCAGACCAGGGCACAAACCTGCGTCCCCTGCATCGGCAGGCGGACTCTCAACCACTGTGCCACCAGGGAAGCCCTCTAATCCATTTTGAGTTTATTTTTGTATATGGTGTTAGGAAGTGTTCTAATTTCATTCTTTTAAATGTAGCTGTCTAGTTTTCCCAGCACCACTTATTGAAGAGACTGTCTTTTCTCCACTGTATATCTTTGCCTCCTTTGTCATAGATTAGTTGACCATATATGTGTGGGTTTACCTCTGGGCTTTCTATCCTGTTCCATTGATCTATGTTCCTGTTTTTGTGCTATTACCATATTGTCTTGATTACTGTAGCTTTGTAGAATAGTCTGAAGTCAGGGAGTCTGATTCCTCCAGCTTGGTTTTTTCCCTTCAAGACTGCTTTGGCTATTCAGGGTCTTTTTTGTCTCCATACAAATTTAAAAATTGTTTGTTCTAGCTCTGTAAAAAAGTGCCACTGGTAATTTGATAGGCATTGCATTGTATCTGTAGATTGCTTTGGGTAGTATAGTCATTTTCACAATATTGATTCTTCCAATCCAAGAACACAGTATATCTCTCCATCTGTTTGTGTCATGTTTGATTTCTTTCATCAGTGTCTTATAGTTTTCTGAGTACAGGTCTTTTACTTCCTTAGGTAGGTTTATTCTTAGGTATTTTATTCTTTTTGTTGCAATGGTGAATGGGATGTTTTCCTTAATTTCTCTTTCTGATCTTTTGTTGTTAGTGTATAGGAATGCAAATGATTTCTCTGCATTAATTTTGTATTCTGCAACTTTACCAAATTCATTGATTAGCTCTAGTAATTTTCTAGTGGCATTTTTAGGATTCTCAATGTAGAGTATCATGTCATCTGCAAACAGTGACAGTTTTACTTCTTTTCTAATTTGTATTCCTTTTATTTATTTTTTCTTCTCTGTCTCTGAGTTCTTTTTTAACTAAAAGCATCACAAAGCACTCAGTTGTCCTCATTTGATATCCTAAGTCATCAATGACTTTACCCCATGTATCCAATTATTTCTGTTATTCTACATTTCAGACACCACTCAGATTCATGACTTATTTCCATATCCAATATTTTCCCCTTACTCAGAATATTTAATTCTCTCACTATTATAATCATTTTCCAGCAGGTATTTCTGCTTGCAGAATTGACCTCTCCCTTACAAACTGGCTGCCATATTATCAACAGATTGATCTTTCCAAAGAAATTGATTGCCTCATTTCTATGCTTTAAAACCTTCACTGGCTCAATGTTGATAAAGGACTAAATTAAAACACTTTACAGTGACACATGGGGATTTTCTCTGAGGTCTGACATTAGCTTGTCTTAAATGTAAGTGCAGCCCCATCTGAAAAACTTCAACTTATTTTGCACCTCTGCATTGTTATTATTTTTTCTTGATGTCATGAATATTTACACTTATCACAGTTGGTGTAATGTTTTCCTGTTATGTGATTCCCACCTGGATGTAAACTTCCAAGGACAGGGAATATCTTAGTGATCTTTGCATTCCTAGCCTTCAGTAGAATCCTGTACATAATAACCACTTCTTTTTTAAAATGAGTGAAAGTATGCAATTTTCCTTTGCTCCCCTTATGCTCTTGTGTTATATAAGAAATACACATTTAAACACTAGAGGCACAAGTGTAAATACATTGATAGGTATTTAATTACCAGAGAAGAGGTTAGAGGGAAAGAAGAGGCGCATCTTATTATCAATATAATCAGTAATAGTACTGATATCTTATACCTTACATCTTCTACCCGTATTATCACATTACTATTACACATGACTATAATTACCTCTTGTATTTTCATTTTAAAAATACATTTTATACTTATTAATTTTCAGTGAAAAAAATAAACAAAAATGGTCCAAATTATTATCACCCAGATAACCTAGATATATCCATATCTATATCTATATCTATGTCTATATATCTATATCTATATATCTGGACAGGTTGGGTGGCAAAATTATACACACATATATATATATATATATATATATATATATATATATCACTATATCACTATATTTATATTACATATATATACACCCACACACTATATACATGCACACACACGTTCACATACTCACAGAATGCAATTATTCATTTACTTAATTTAGTTCCCTAAAGCAACCACTGATTACAGTTTCTTTTAATTCCTTCCCGAAATCCTGAAATTATTTTGTGCTTTACCAGCATAAATATATATAATTATATATTATATAAAGATCCAAAATGTTTTCTTTAACAGTTCCTCTACAATTATCTACAAAATATCACTTGTTTCCAACTTTTTGCTACTATCAAAAAATGATGTAATAAGCATTTTGTTATAAAGACCTTTTAAAATCCTCAGGGCCAATTTCTTATAGTGAGGTTGTTAAATAAAAGGAGAAGGTCCTTTAAAATGTAATGCATGGTGGGGCTTCCCTGGTGGCACAGTGGTTGAGAATCTGCCTGCTAATGCAGGGGACATGGGTTTGAACCCTTGTCTGGGAGGATCCCACATGTCAAGGAGCAACTAGGCCCGTGAGCCACAACAACTGAGCCTGCGCGTCTGAAGCCTGTGCTCTGCAACAAGAGAGGTCACAATAGTGAGAGGCCCACGCACCGCGATGAAGAGTGGCCCCCACTTGCCACAACTAGAGAAAGCCCTCACACAGAAACAAAGGCCCAACACAGCAAAAATAAATAAATTAATTAATAGACTCCTACCCCCAACATCTTAAAAAAAATGTAACGCATGGTGATAAATTGCATTCTAAAAATGCACATATAGAGTTCCCAATGAGAGTATCCCCTTATCTTTATCCTCCACTATTGTTTATGAACATAGACTCTGAGAGGAAAAGTGAACAAAGAAGCTAACATTTGAACTCAGCCCTGTTTGGTTTCTGAAACTGTGCTTAAGTCACCATAATCTAAGCATTATGCTTAAAAGAAAGCCTAGATGTTGCCTACATTGTACAGACACTTATAACCTATTAAATTCTATTGAATCTCTAATTGCATCTGATTTCTACAATAACCAATGAAACTTAGAATCGAAGTGATTAATTGAATTGCCTAAGGACATATAACTACCCATTATCCACACTCTGTTCACTTCCTTATTCAGGGCTCAAATAGTATACGTGAATTTAGGCACATAACCTTCTTACCCAAATTTTCTAATTTGTTAGGTGAGGAGGAAAAACCAAGAGACTGCATTAGATGATATCTATGGTAACTTATTTTCATGAGTTTTTTATTCTATTCCCTTAGAGGAGGAATTAAAAATTTTTTACCATTTATTTTTATGTACTACCATCAGAGTATTATTTGGCTGTGGAAAGTGTGTGTGTGAGAGTGAGTGTGTGTGGACAAAGACTGGGAGAGGAGGCAGAGAGCTATTGTCCTTATAAGTGTTTTAAAAGAGCCATAACTAGCAAGGTATTACTTTGAGTCACAATACAAGAAGCTTAAAAGTGACACTTTGCTGGCATTATAAATTTCTGTAAACTGCACTCCCCTTGAAGGAGTTTGAGTTATTCAGTCCCAAGGTTTAAAGAGTTCTGTTAGAAACCCAGGAGTTTCCTTCAATTATGAAGAAGCAAACAGGATTCTCTGTTAAATCATAAATTCATTAGACAGAAAAGATTAAAAATCTCAATAGCTAAAGATGAGTTAGCAGTTTTACCCAGATATGTTTACTGCTTGAAAGCTTGCTCTTTGTGTGTCATGATTAGTTTGACTATTGCTGAAGTAAGGTATTTTTATATTTTTCCATCTTCCTTCATGTTTGAAAACAGAAAGTGAGGCCACGTGACACTGGACCAAAGTCTCCACTGAATCATTACTTCACTGGGTGACCTTAGGCTGGGCTCTTGAATATTTCAGTTTCCTAATGTGTAGACTGAAAATGCTGAAAACTACAAATAGACCACCTACTGTAGCCTCTGTGTAGACAAAAATGACAATGTGAGAAGAGCGTTTAATACTAAATACATTACTCTTGCTATTCATTGCTGTCTGCCATGCTTAGCACTTGTAGAATAGTGAGGAGTTATAATCAAGCACAAAGGACTTGGTTTTGGAATAGTACTATTATTTTCTTAAGTCCAGAGAATATAAATAAATGCTATTTTTATTATTCTTATTTATGGAATCTAACATCCATCTTGATGTTGGTTTTTATTTGCACTAAATAACTCAACAGATATTTATTGACTGCCTACATTCTTTGGAAATGTGCTGGGTACTAAGGGACCTTTATCCAATGTATTTTTATAGTTATGGTCTAACTTCTACACCCGCTTCTGGTGTTCTTGTTTCCTTTTCTTCCTTCATTGCTTTCTCTGAAGGCTGGCTCCTCTCTCTTTCTACCTCTCATTCAGGCCTTCATCATGTTATCCATATCATAAATCATCTTCTTCTTCATTACAGCCAGAATTAATTTTCAGATGTATGTGCATTTAATCGTGGCATTCTTTTTGTCTGTTTTCATAAATGCTTTTCTCTATTTTCTACCATGTAATTCCATACTCTTGATTGTGACTATCAAAATTCTTTGTAATCTCACTTCAAATTCAATTTCAGATCATTTTTCAAAGTCAACTTAGAGTCAAAACCATCAGTATATTGCATGATAGGTATTTTGTGTTTTATCATAAAGAGTAAGAATGCGGAATTACTAAAATTTAAACAATAAAAAATAAAATAAAACACTTCATCAGGAAATAGTCAACATCCTTTCAAGGTAAGATGTTTAATGTTTTCCTTTGGAAAGCTTCATACTTTCTTAAAACCTAATCTAGGCCAATGAGGGAAGGGAACGTGCATTTTTTTCCATTGAATCCCTTCCAAACATTTGTTCTATCTGATCAAGATAGAATTGTTCCCTTTGCAAAATGGAATGAACACATTATGCCCATCCATTAAAAGGCTGATAGCTAACAGGCTTGGCCAGATTTGGGGGCTTACCTAGCCTAGGTAATAACACAACACTGTTCATTTCTTCAACTAGTACTTAATATTTCAAAAACAATTCATCGTTTTAAATAATGTGATAACTCTTGGTGAGAATCACAAAAGCAATTCTTGCCAGCTGGCATTTGTCAGTGAGTAATATATCACCAATGGGAATGGACGCTTTTGATGGGTGAGGCTAATACATCATTTGGATGAAACGCTGTGATGATATATTGAAGAAGATCAGGATGTCCAAGAAAGGGATTGGATCTTTTTCTTTTTCAGACTGAGATAAGAGGAAAAGGATGGGGGAAACCTCTTTAATTTATAAGAGTAACAAAGAACACTGAGGGTCTTTAAATTACAGTTGTGTCATTGGTGAAGTGTAATAAGGATGGTCAAAGGAATTGGGAAATTTTTCTTTACAGAAAAATAAAAGAAGTATCTTTCCAGTTGTTAAGCATTACAAAGTGATTTCCTTACTAAGCCAAATATATGGTAAGCCTTTCTTCCTGAAAATTTACCAAGCAATGCTGAGCCTTACCTTGACATCATTAAGCAAATAAAACTGTGTAGAGATGCAGATTCAAAACCACCATGCTTATACACTACCAAACGTAAAATAGATAGCTAGTGGGAAGCAGCCGCATAGCACAGGGAGATCAGCTTGGTGCTTTGTGGCCACCTAGAGGGGTGGGATAGAGAGGGTGGGAGGGAGGGAGATGCAACAGGGAGGAGATATGGGAATGTGTGTGTATATATAGTTGATTCACTTTGTTGTGGAGCAGAAACTAACACACCATTGTGGGGCAATTATACTCCAATGAAGATGTAAAAAAAATAATAATAATAAAATAAAATAAAATAAAAAATAAAAAACCAAAAACAAAACACCAACAAAAAAATCACCATCATGCTCTTTTACAGGAGGCTGAGTCCTTTCACCTCTGGGGGACTAATTGGTAGGGGTTGCTCTTACAGGCCACGTGTGCTTCTAACTTAATAGTAGATGTGGTCTCTAGTTGTCATGGCAATGGCAAGAGTATAATATTTCCCCATTTGGAATTTAATAAAGCTAGCTTTTACCTGAAGAACAGCATTTCAAGATAACATGAAAGTCAGTTATTAGAGAAAAAGGAAAGAATTTTATTTGGTTTCAAAAACTCCAGAGTCACAAAATGTGCACATGTACTTGGTGCTGTGCTTATGCACACACACACACATACATACACACAGAGCACTCTAAGCCACCTCAATTTGAAAGGTACTGTGGTTCTTCAGAGAACCTTCGAGAGCTTCCTTCCTCATTAATATATAGCTTAGGTTTTAAGTGTCCTGTGAAAATCATGCTATTCTCAGAAACATACACTACAAAGTATCAAAAGCCTAAAAGAGCAGCTTGTTCCTACACAGAGCACTGGTAAGAGGCTGGCTAAAAGAAGTCTCATTTCCAATGGGTGCTTTTAGGTTTTCAGTGCTCTTATGTTGCACATGTTAAGTCTGATTATTAAACTATTTGGAGGTAGTGTTTGGTAAGATGAAAGAATGTTACTTGCCACAAGTTAGAGACATCTTGAGGGATCTGAATACCAAAAAAGTAGGGAAAATAGGGCACGTGACATAATAGTGAGTTTCAAAAAAAGACAATTATTTTATGAGTATAGGTTTTGGATATTAAGAACGTCAGAAAGGGAATTTAATGCGAAGGAAAATTTTAAAAAACAGTAAAGCCGTTTATTTCCCTTGACTGTATAGTTCATATCTGTCCATTTTCTTGGGAGCTCAATACCAAACTAAATGAAAATATTTACTGAGCAGTACTGCTTGTCTGACACTGTATTTGGTGCCATGAATAAAGCACAGGCCTTTTGTTCAAGGAGTTTACAACTGAATGGAAAATGGATATTGAGAGCAGAAAGAAGCAATACATAAAAGCACAAGGTAGAGTAAGATAAGGCAAAGAAATGAGTTGCTTGGTGGGTGCAGCAAACGTTTCATAAAGGTGATGATTAAAATTCTGCTACTTAAAAGCTGGCATATTGTCTTATACAAGTCTGTACCACTGGTGCATAGCAAAGTAACAGGCATTTGATGACTCTAAATGTTTAAATGAAATAGTAAATGAAAACAAAATGAACGAATATATAAATGAACAAATTAGAAGTGACTTTTGTGCGTATGTCAAATTTTGTGACATATCTAAGTTTCACTCCTTATTTCAAAAAATATCTAGTAGGGACTTGGTAGAAAATTGAATTCAAATAAAGATGGTTCAAATAAAGAGAAATATATTTTTTCATTGGGCAGAGGAGGGGATTACTAGAATACCTACTTTGCACAATTCTGCCCTTGTGGGTCAACGTGCATTTTGACCATTTGCCATGGGACAGTATTTCCTTGATTTATAAACATGGATTTTCAATTCTCAATAGGGGAACATAGAACAATAAGGCTTAGGTCATGCTATTTGTACTAGATTGTTTATAAAACATATCAAAAGAAAAAGAGAGTGAAAGCTTGTAAGGCCTTTAAATTTTGTGTTATGTTATGGGAACATTTGCATAATTGTTTCTTTGTAGAATCTTTGCAAGGCCACTTCTCACTGAGCCAGATGAGAAAGGAAAAGTTGGATGTTGCCACTCTTAATTATCTTGACTATAAAAGACAGGAACATGTCATTTTGTGTGTCCAGGTAGTGTCAGTGGACATTGACCATAGATATATTTATTTACTTATGCTTAAACTCCAGGAAAGAGGGCTCTGGAATAAAAGAACTAAGCAATCAATACTGGTAATATCAGGTAATATCTGATTTGTAAACTGTTTTGAATAGAAAATAAAAAGGTTCTGTGGACAATCCCTTTTGTATGCTATCTTATCTTGAAATTCAGACATTTCATACTTTGTTTTATAAAAAGATCTTATCAATTAGCTTGGCACCTTAAACAGGAGAAGAAGGTCTCCTTGATCTTAGTGAAAAATTCCCTTAAATAGTATGCTGTGAAAACAAACAAACCAAAGGATTTGAGATGGGGGAAGGGAAAAGAGTCCAGCCAAAGAGAAGTGTAAGGGCAGAGACATGAGGCTGGGAATGTGGCTTATGCCACAAGAAGCACAGAATGCAGTTCCCTTTGTCTAATATCTGATCCTCAGAGGTTAGGGTACATAGCAAACACTAGGTAGCTTACTGAAGATAAACATTTCTATACTCCACCTAAGAGACTGTATATGGAAGATGTGGGTAGAGTCTAGGAAACTGCCTTTTAACAAATATCTCCAGGAATGTTTTAAATCTTTTGAGAACAATAAGAACTTTACTTTCAAATTTTAGTGGCGTGTTTTTTTTTTTAAATACCTATTTATGTTAAACATAGAGTGTGGATGTTCTCACCTGCATAGGTAGGTCCAGCTGGTCATGCACATGTATGAAGCATGCTGGTGTTACCGAAAGTAAGGGTCTGGCTGCTTGCCACTCAAAATCTAATAAAGAGCCAATGTTGGTGGAAAGGAAAGTTTGCTTTATTTTGGATGCTGGAAACTGGGGGGGAGGGCGGACTTCTGTCCAAAGGTCAACCCCCCCACACTGACAATCGGGGGGCAAGAGCTTTTATAGACAGAGGGAGGGGGATACATGGAGAAACAGAACAGTCAGCTCTGACGGTCATCTTGAAATTGGTCATATGGTGGTCTGACTAGTGACCTTTGATTTTTCTAGGTACAGTTAATCTTTAGTTCCAGGGTTGGTTTGTTTCCATTGTTTCGAGGCAAATTCTCAGAATTGTGGCTGCTAATGTCATGGCTACAGCCTGGTCACCATGTAGTTAACTTCTTCCACCTCATAGGGGTTTCAGTATAAACAAGACAGCTCACAGGATATGGCTCAGAATATTATCTATAGCCCTTCAGAAGAAACTAAATGTCCTTAACTATGCTTAATGACTAACCTATTATTAGTTAGTCTTGTTGGGCTGTTTTCCTCTGCTTCTGCATTTTCTCACTTCTCCTATTAAACTTATTCTTTGGCTAAAATTTTTCCACAGACAAAAGGCCGGTGGAGGACTTGGTGGGAAAGAGCCCAAGGGTCCTGCTCCATTTCACTGGGTGTATGGCAGTGGGATGTGGGGTAGACAGTGGGAGTTGGAGGCTTCAGATTCTGGTTAAGGAAGCAGCTGTTACATAGCTCCAGCCAATTGTTAATGTGGTCATGATTAATTTCCTCATTTAAACGATTGTGTGTGAGCCAAACTGACATCTCTGAGGGTTGGAGATTGACCATGAAAGGCTTCTGTTCAACTGCTACCTAGAGTTTAGCTGTAGGTGGATTTGGAAAACAGGAAAGAGAGGAGGTTACAGAAATTGACTGGCTTCATGAAGTTGCAGAACTCAATGTTAGTACTTAATTTGTAGGCAGTGGGGAGCCACTGAAGACCGGTGAGCTGAGGAATGACATATACAGTAGTCGTTTCTAACTTGGCGGTTGGATTCCCAATTGAGGAGGCAATTTGTTGTAATGGAATGAACACTGGGTTTAGTGACAAAAAGCTCCCCTTTGTGTCCCAGTTATGCCACTTATTTCTTGATTGAATAAAGGAAAGCTACTTAATTTCTGTGAGTTTTTATTTCACTTCTCTGTAAAATGAGCAAATAGGTTTGTTGTGAGGATCAAACAATCTATGACAAGGGATCTACAGCTTGCTAAATGATATTCAGATATATTTTTCTAGAGTTTTTGGTCAAAGGGAATAGAGATTGGAATCTCAGGAATAGCATTGGGACCCCACAGTAATGGCCAAGGAGAGAGGGTGACTTTCATGTTTACATAATGGTCAGGCTGATGGCATAATTCGGGAGACTAAGGAGGATGAGCAAATTCCTCTGGAAACCCCTCTGCTATACTTTATGTGGGTGACAGAAGAGAGAACACCGAAAAAAGACTAGAACCACAGATGAGCATCTGCTGTACCACCTGGGAAGTGCTTTCCTGTAAGTTCTGTGGGTGAATCCCAGCGTGGCTGGGAGTACAAAATCACTAATGACCACCTTCAGGTCACCATGGGCCGTTTAGCTATCTAAGTCTCTACAGTAGTATTGCTCACAGGTTCAAAACCTGGCCTATGGATTCAGATGGACCTGGGTGAGAATCTTGGCTCTGCTATTTATTAGCTTGGGCAAGTGACTGAGACTCTATGACTCAGTTGCTCAACTGTAAAATAAGAAGAGGCATAAGACCTTAGCAGTGTTGTGAAGGTAAAACAAAATGATACACATAAGACATTTAGCAAAATGTCCTTCATAAAATGTACTTAAAAATAGTTGTTATTTATATTGGTGAAATCATTCTTCTTCATCTCATCTGCATAATTTGAAAACTTAATCACTATATGCGCACATACGCACATACGCACATACACACTATACACACACATATGCGCAAACACACACGTACACACATACACACATATGCACTATATGCACACACACATACACACATACACACTACACACACACACACCATATGCACACACATACGTATGCACACACACTATACACACATGCATATACACACGTACACACTATGCACACATACACACATACACACATATGCACACACACATACGCACATACTCACATAAGCACATACACACATACTCACCATACGCACACACACACATACACCCTATATGCACACACATGTACACACATACACACTATATGCACACACAACACACATGCACACATACACACTATACACACACATCCACATGTACACACTATATGCACACATGCATATATGCACATACTCACATATGCACATACATACATACACACATACTGTCACACACGTCAGCCTCATATACTAGTTTGGATAGTTTGGGGGTATTAAGGAATCAGAAAATTGGGCTGGTTCATTTATAATTTGGAAGCGCACCACAGCCATGGAGTTAAATAAAAAATGCTAAACATATATACATATGTATATTTAAATCTCTGTGTCTCATAAAAACTCAAAATAAGAGTAAAGAGATATATTTTTAAAACCATAAACCTATGTGGATAAAGAAAACAAAAGAGGTGACAGCAGTAACACTATAGTGGAACCCAGGAAGCAGATGGCAAGTAGTAACTTACTCAGCAGACAAAACAATGACAACAAAACAAAAAAATGGAAATGATTCTAATAGTGAGTTTGCATACACAGTTAAGTTGATTTTTTCACCATAACCTTATTAGGGTTCAAAGATTGGCAGCCCCAGTACTTCTGAATGTGAAAGTGCATGTAGGGCTAGAAAGAGAAGGTTTGATTGAGAGTTCCCATGAGAAGCAGTGAGATGCTCAGCTTATTTTTTTTTTTTATCCAGTGCTCTGGATCATTGATTTTTCCTCAACTAGTCAAAAGATTGAAGATTCGTCCTCTAGACAGATTGATCCAGAGACTCTGGAGTCATGACATCAGGCACTACTATGGGTGAAGGCTCTATTCCAGAAAAAGTGGTTTGAAGTAAAGCCAAAAATTAAATGGCTACATTATCTATATATATATATCTAATAATGGTTACATTATTCTACATTATCCTTCCCTTAGTTTGCTCCCATGTTTGCAGATTGGAGATATTATTTCAGAGGAAACTGACCAGTTCAAGGGAAAATAACTACAGACACTGACATTTGAGGGACCCCAGGAAATGACCAAGCAGATCAGCTATATCAAGACTTACCAGTTGAGAAGCCCACTGCCCACCTCACACACAGAGAGATTCCAGTTAGCTTTGTAGCACCCCCATTCTTGAGTAGATATACAAAGATTAGTAGATATTTGAAGGAAGTCTCGAATGTAAAAAAATATCAGCCCAAACTAACAAAGAAATAGGAAAAAATAAGGAACATAGAGGAAACAGAAAATTCACAGAAAGTGAAAAAAAACTCAAAACCTAATTAGTATATTTAGATAAGAAAAATGCCTACTTGAAATGAAAAGAAAGAGAGAGAATAATTGACAGAATTAATACCATCAATATCAGCTCAAGTATCACCAATTCAGGACAATGCTTAGGGTTGTGGAGTAGTCTGCCTTTCGTCTTCCCCAGAAGATGTCTTCTTTGTACCTTTCCACCTGGGCCAGAGGGTGAATGTAAGGGGTTAAAAGGGATTCTTATAAAACTTGTGAATAGGTGGGTGCAATGGCCTGAGGATATGGGTCATTTTCACCCATGGCAAGCAGGGGAAGTCATTATTAACATATGATGAACAGACTAGGAAAAGCACGTGGCACAGATGAAATATTGTCATGTACCCATCAAAGGAGTTCACTAGTCAGTAGTTGCTCTTCCCACCTGGGAGATGTACTTTGTGTGGAACTGAACAATTGTACTACAGGGGGCTGGGGTGGGGGGCGATTACAGGAGTGGTAGGGGGAGAATGTTGAGAATTATCTAAACAAAACCTGAAGACTTCCTCCCAAGTCTCCTTTCATGTCTATTATCTGCATGCATTGCTTGGCCTCAGTTCCTAGAATACACAATTGACAATTGACAATTTAATTGACAGGTATTGAGTGGTATAACTTAATGGAATCTATCAGGTATCTGGGAGGCACTGAGATATAGTAATATCATGAGAAGAGGCTGGAATGACTACTGGCTCTCCCTTCTGCTTCATAGATACTGGTGGAGTATCCAGCACTGTAACAAAATAGCAGTAGCAAAGCAGGCAGCTACCAGTGAAAGAAGCACCCCAACTTGGAGACTTCCCAGGAGCCAATCCTTTTTGAGGGATCCAAATAGAGACAATTATTATGCATCCCACCACAGCCTCCCAAGGTTTCAGGTTTCATGGAAATAGACAGGTATTTCTTCCCATTGCCATCATGTCTTCAGTCACTTTCCTTCCTGTGATGGTCAGCGTGTACTCATTTACACCCATACTGTGATGGTTGGAGTGGGTCAGCCCAATATTCCCCTGGCAGGATATCTGGACAAGAAGCACAGTATAGCAGGAAACAGAGTAAAGGTAAATGCATATGTTCCTGCCACAGTGGGACACAAATCCCCAACCAGAAGATGGCAGTGATAACAGGTAGCAACCACTCACATTCTGGCACAGGATGCTGCCCAGATTTCTAACAGCCTAAGACTGACTAAGAAGTGAAAGAGGACTGTGTGAGGGGACCTCCATGTTGGGCTGCTCCCACAGACTGACTCTTTGGTTGCTAACAGACAGATGAGAACAGATTGATCCCTGGAGGGGACCGGCTAGAGTTTGGCATCCAACCAGCTTACCAGTTAGTGAGCAGAATCTGGTTAGAACACTTTTCACCATTCTATAGTCCTCATTTTCTGTAGAAGATATAAATGGCAATCATAGACTTTAGCTGCATGCTGGGTGACGTAGAGTTCTGTGACCAAGGATTGAAGGGGCTCTATTTTCAGATTGAACCATGTCTGCATATACCAATGGGAACCAGAGTTATCTCACAGATCCAACAGGTGTAGAGTGTAAGGGGGCACCCCCAGCTTGACAAGCAGTGCTTCCTTCTCAATGTTGAGGTTATCAGAGGACTCTAAAGTCCAAGGAGACAGTTTTAACACTGGAGCTAGCCTATTAGACTAAATTTTATACTATACTAATATCAAAAGGATGGTGTACAAGTTTAGTGTCCCATTCATCCCTGTCTTCCAGAGGGTCCACACCTCCTTTAATGTTCCTCCTGTAAATGTACTCATGTATCACTTTGACTGTGGGGAGTGTCCACAAGCTAATATTTTTTGAGTTGTATGGATCAATTCATCATGTTTGATCTGTCAATCTAAAAAATTCATAACGAAGTATTTTCAGAAAGGAGCTATCTGTGGAGGCCACCCTAATGATTTTGTTGATTTACATGGTATCCCATGGGGACCCCCTTCAATTGGATGGAGGCACAGTCACGGTGGTCAAAGTACTTAGACTCCTTTGCTTCCTTTCACCAGTGTTTTTAGTGTACTAGCAACATACTGTCCCAACAGCAGGGCACATGAAGATAGGATCTTAGCAAAAATGTGGTTCACCACTGCCCATTTCATTCCAGAGTGGCACATAGGGATATATCTAATAGGGTCATGCATCAGACTCTAAGAGATGGACCACAGCTCTTGGACTGGGGAATGTTAAACTACATCATGAGAAAAGAATACCCTTCCTCTGGGATAAAGGGCTGGGACCCAACAGCAATTTCACAAGGGACCTTGACATTGTTCTGCTACTTCATCATTTATTGGTAGCAAAAATACTAGTTAGTTTCCTGGCACAGTCAGAAAGCTGAGGTTAAAGCCTCAAGGTTATAGCAACGTAAAATGGCAGAAACATGGCCTTGACTCCTGATGCTCCATTTCAGCACTCATGGATGGGGAAGTACCAAACCCTTCCCTGCATGACCAAAGTATCCAAAGCCTTGAGATTGAAGCTACCTGTTGTGGCAAATCAGTGGCTTCTAGTCTTGATCTATTGAAGGATGAATTGCCTTAATCACTCAATTACAGTCAGTTTCCATAAGGCTATGTGGGAGACCCAGAGGCCATCCTGCAGGGGATCCATCAAATTAATCCTTATCTCGCACTGACTGACATGCATCTCAATCTCAACGTGTCCAAAAACAAAAATCCTTAAATTCTCCCCACTAAAACCTAACTACTCTATAGTCTTCCTCAACTCGGCTACTTACAATTCTATCCTCCCAAAGAGTTTGTAGTCATCTTTGACTTCATGTTTTCTCTCACATTTCACATCCAATCAAATGGCAATTATCATTGATTCCCCTTTAAGAATACATCGAGAACTGAACTCATTGTCTTCATTGTCTGAGCGACCATCCGTTCTCACCTGGTATAATAGTTTCCTAGGACTGCTACACACTGAGTGGCTTAAAAAACAGAAATTCCTTGTCTCACAATTCCAGAGGCTGTCCGTCAAACATCAATGGTTGGCTCCTTCTGAAAGCTGTGGGGGAGAATCTGTTCCATGTCTCTCTCTTAGATTTTGTAGGTTTATAAGTATTCTTTGGGTAATAGATGCATTATCCCGATCTCTGTCTTCTTGCTCACATGGTATTCTCCTGGTGTGCATGTCTGTGTCCAAATTATTCCTCTTTAATTTTTTATTTCTTTTTATTAGTTTCTGCTTTATAACAAAGTGAATCAGTCATACATATACATCTGTTCCCATATCCCTTCCGTCTTGCGTCTTCCTCCCTCCCACCCTCCCTATCCCACCCCTCCAGGTGATTACAAAGCATCGAGCTGATCTCCCTGTGCTATGCGGCTGCTTCCCACTAGCAATCTACCTTACGTTTGGTAGTGTATATATATCCATGCCTCCCTCTCGCTTTGTCACAATTTACCCTTCCCCCTCCCCATATCTTCAAGTCCATTCTCAAGTAGGTCTGTGTCCTTATTCCTGTTTTACCCCTAGGTTCTTCATGACATTTTTTTTTAAATTCCATATATATGTGTTAGCATATGGTATTTGTTTTTCTCTTTCTGACTTACTTCACTCTGTATGACAGACTCTAGGTCTATCCACCTCATTACAAATAGCTCAGTTTCGTTTCTTTTTATGGCTCCATTGTATATATGTGCCACATCTTCTTTATCCATTCATCCAATGCTGGACACTTAGGTTGTTTACATTTCCGGGCTATTGTGAATAGAGCTGCAATGAACATTTTGGTACATGTCTCTTTTTGAATTATGGTTTTCTCAGGGTATATGCCTAGTAGAGGGATTGCTGGGTTATATGGTAGTTCTATTTGTAGTTTTTTAAGGAATCTCCATACTGTTCTCCATAGAAGCTGTACAAATTCACATTCCCACCAGCAGTGCAACAGTGTTCCCTTTCCTCCACACCCTCTCCAACATTTATTGTTTCTAGATTTTTTGATGATGGTCATTCTGACTGGTGTGAGATGATATCTCATTGTAGTTTTGATTTGCATTTCTCTAATGATTAATGATGTTGAGCATTCTTTCATGTGTTTGTTGGCAGTCTGTATATCTTCTGTGGAGAAATGCCTATTTAGGTCTTCTGCCCATTTTTGGATTGGCTTGTTTGTTTTTTTGCTATTGAGCTGCATGAGCTGCTTATAAATTTTGGAGATTAATCCTTTGTCAGTTGCTTCATTTGCAAATATTTTCTCCCATTCTGAGGGTTGGCTTTTGGTCTTGGTTATGGTTTCCTTTGCTGTGCAAAAGCTTTGAAGTTTCATTAGGTCCCATTTGTTTATCTTTGTTTTTATTTCCATTTCTCTAGGAGGTGGGTCCAAAAGGATCTTGCTGTGATTTATGTCATAGAGTGTTCTACCTATGTTTTCCTCTAAGAGTTTGATAGTTTCTGGCCTTACATTTAGGTCTTTAATCCATTTTGAGCTTATTTTTGTGTATGGTGTTAGGGAGTGATCTAATCTCATACTTTTACATATCTCTGTCCAGTTTTGCCATCACCACTTATTGAAGAGGCTGTCCTTTCTCCACTGTACATTCCTGCCTCCTTTATCAAAGATAAGTTGACCATATGTGCGTGGGTTTATCTCTGGGCTTTCTATCCTGTTCCATTGATCTATCTTTCTGTTTTTGTGCCAGTACCACACTGTCTTAATTACTGTAGCTTTGTAGTATAGTCTGAAGTCAGGGAGCCTGATTCCTCCAGCTCCGTTTTTCGTTCTCAAGATTGCTTTGGCTATTTGGGGTCTTTTGTTTTTCCAAACAAATTTTGAAATTTTTTGTTCTAGTTCTGTGAAAAGTGCCAGTGGTAGTTTGATAGGGATTGCATTGAATCTGTAGATTGCTTTGGGTAGTACAGTCATTTTCACAAAATTGATTCTTCCAATCCAGGAGCATGGTATATCTCTCCATCTATTTGTATCATCTCTAATTGCTTTCATCAGTGTCTTATAATTTTCTGCATACAGGTCTTTTGTCTCCTTAGGTAGGTTTATTCCTAGATATTTTATTCTTTTTGTTGCAATGGTAAATGGGAGTGTTTTCTTGATTTCATTTTCAGATTTTTCATCAGTAGAGATTTCTGTGCATTAATTTTGTATCCTGCTACTTTACCAAATTCATTGATTAGCTCTAGTAGTTTTCTGGTAGCATCTATAGGATTCTCTATGTATAGTATCATGTCATCTGCAAACAGTGACAGCTTTACTTCTTCTTTTCCAATTTGGATTCCTTTTATTTCTTTTTCTTCTCTGATTGCTGTGGCTAAAACTTCCAAAACTATGTTGAATAAGAGTGCTGAGAGTGGGCAGCCTTGTCTTGTTCCTGATCTTAGTGGAAATGGTTTCAGTTTTTCACCATTGAGGACAATGTTGGCTGTGGGTTTGTCATATATGGCCTTTATCATGTTGAGGAAAGTTCCCTCTATGCCTACTTTCTGCAGGGTTTTTATCATAAATGGTGTTGAATTTTGTCAAAAGCTTTCTCTGCATCTATTGAGATGATCATTTGATTTTTCTCCTTCAACTTGTTAATATGGTGTATCACATTGATTGATTTGCGTATATTGAAGAATCCTTGCATTCCTGGAATAAACCCCACTTGATCATGGTGTATGATCCTTTTAATGTGCTGTTGCATTCTGTTTGCTAGTATTTTGTTGAGGATTTTTGCATCTATGTTCATCAGTGATATTGGCCTGTAGTTTTCTTTCTTTGTGACATCCTTGCCTGGTTTTGGTATCAAGGTGATGGTGGCCTCGTAGAATGAGTTTGGGAGTGTTCCTTCCTCTGATATTGTTTGAAAGAGTTTGAGAAGGATGGGTGTTAGCTCTTCTCTAAATGTTTGATAGAATTCGCCTGTGAAGCCATCTGGTCCTGGGCTTTTGTTTGTTGGAAGATTTTTAATCACAGTTTCAATTTCAGTGCTTGTGATTGGTCTGTTCATATTTTCTATTTCTTCCTGATTCAGTCTTGGCAGGTTGTGCATTTCGAAGAATTTGTCCATTTCTTCCAGGTTGTCCATTTTATTGGCATAGAGTTGCTTGTAGTAATCTCTCATGATCTTTAGTATTTCCGCAGTGTCAGTTGTTACTTCTCCTTTTTCATTTCTAATTCTATTGATTTGAGTCTTCTCCCTTTTTTTTTTTGATGAGTCTGGCTAATGGTTTGTCTATTTTGTTTATCTTCTCAAAGAACCAGCTTTTAGTTTGGTTGATCTTTGCTATCGTTTCCTTCATTTCTTTTTCATTTATTTCTGATCTGATCTTTATGATTTCTTTCCTTCTGCTAACTTTGGGGTTTTTTTGTTCTTCTTTCTCTAATTGCTTTAGGTGCAGGGTCAGGTTGTTTGCTCGAGATGTTTCCTGTTTCTTAAGGTGGGATTGTATTGCTATAAACTTCCCCCTTAGAACTGCTTTTGCTGCGTCCCATAGGTTTTGGGTCGTCGTGTCTCCATTGTCATTTGTTTCTAGGTATTTTTTAATTTCCTCTTTGATTTCTTCAGTGATCACTTCGTTATTGAGTAGTGTGTTGTTTTGTCTCCATGTGTTTGTATTTTTTAAAGATCTTTTCCTGTAATTGATGTCTAGTCTCATAGCATTGTGGTCAGAAAAGATACTTGATACAATTTCAATTTTCTTAAATTTACCAAGGCTTGATTTGTGACCCAAGATATGGTCTATCCTGGAGAATGTTCCATGAGCACTTGAGAAAAATGTGTATTCTGTTGTTTTTGGATGGAATGTCCTATAAATATCAATTAAGTCCATCTTGTTTAATGTATCATTTAAAGCTTGTGTTTCCTTATTTATTTTCATTTTGGATGATCCGTCCATTGGTGAAAGTGGTGTGTTGAAGCCCCTACTATGAGTGTGTTACTGTCGATTTCCCCTTTTATGGCTGTTAGTATTTGCCTTATGTATTGAGGTGCTCCTATGTTGGGTCCATAAATATTTACAATTGTTATATCTTCTTCTTGGATCGATCCCTTGATCATTATGTAGTGTCCTTCTTTGTCTCTTCTAATAGTCTTTATTTTAAAGCCTATTTTGTCTGATATAAGAATTGCTACTCCAGCTTTCTTTTGATTTCCATTTGCATGGAATATCTTTTTCCATCCCCTTACTTTCAATCTGTATGTGTCTCTAGGTCTGAAGTGGGTCTCTTGTAGACAGCATATATATGGGTCTTGTTTTTGTATCCACTCAGCCAATCTGTGTCTTTTGGTGGGAGCATTTATTCCATTTACATTTAAGGTAATTATCGATATGTATGTTCCTATTCCCATTTCCTTAATTGTTTTGGGTTTGTTATTGTAAGTATTTTCCTTCTGTTGTGTTTCTTGCCTAGAGAAGTTCCTTTAGCATTTGTTGTAAAGCTGGTTTGGTGGTGCTGAACTCTCTCAGCTTTTGCTTGTCTGTAAACGTTTTAATTTCTCCATCAAATCTGAATGAGATCCTTCCTGGGTAGAGTTATCTTGGTTGCAGGTTTTTCTCCTTCATCACTTTAAGTATGTCCTACCACTCCCCTCTGGCTTGTAGAGTTTCTGCTGAGAGATCAGCTGTTAACCTGATGGGGATTCCCTTGTGTGTTATTTGCTGTTTTTCCCTTGCTGTTTTTAATATGATTTCTTTGTGCTTAATTTTTGACAGTTTGATTAATATGTGTCTTGGCATATTTCTCCTTGGATTTATTCTGTATGGATCTCTCTGTGCCTCCTGGACTTGATTAACTATTTCCTTTCCCTCATTAGGGAAATTTTCAACTATAATCTCTTCAAATATTTTCTCAGTCCCTTTCTTTCTCTCTTCTTCTTCTGAAATCCCTATAATTCGAATGTTGGTGCATTTAATGTTGTCCCAGAGGTCTCTGAGACTGTCCTCAGTTCTTTTCATTCTTTTTTCTTTATTCTGCTCTGCAGCAGGTATTTCCACTATTTTGTCTTCCACGTCACTTATCCGTTCTTCTCCCTCAGTTATTCTGCTATTGATCCCATCTAGAGTATTTTTCATTTCATTTATTGTGTTTTTAGTCATTGCTTGTTTCATCTTTAGTTCTTCTAGGTCCTTGTTAACTGTTTCTTGCATTTTGTCTATTCTGTTTCCAAGATTTTGGATCATCTTTACTATCATTATTCTGAATTCATTTTCAGGTAGACTGCCTATTTCTTCTTCATTTGTTAGGTCTGGTGGGTTTTTATCTTGCTCATTCACCTGCTGTGTGTTTTTCTGTCTTCTCATTTTGCTTATCTTACTGCATTTGGGGTCTTCTTTTTGCTGTCTGCAGGTTCGTAGTTCCCATTGTTTTTGGTGTCTGTCCCTAGTGGTTAAGGATGTTTCAGTGGGTTGTGTAGGCTTCCTGGTGGGGGGGACTAGTGCCTGTGTTCTGGTGGATGAGGCATGATCTTGTCTTTCTGGTGGACACATCCACGTCTGGTGGTGTGTTTTGGGGTGTCTGTGGCCTTATTATGTTTTTAGGCAGCCTCTCTGCTAATGGGTGGAGTTGTGTTCCTGCCTTGCAAGTTGCTTGGCATAGGGTGGCCAGCACTGTAGCTTGCTGGTCATTGAGTGAAGCCGGGTGCTGGTGTTGAGATGGAGATCTCTGGGAGATTTTCACCATTTGATATTATGTGGAGCTGGGAGGTCTCTTTTGGCCCAGTTTCCTGAAGTTGGCTCTCCCACCTCAGAGGCACAGCAGTGACTCCTGGCTCCAGCACCAAGAGTCTTTCATCATTCCAGCTCAGAATAAAAGGGAGAAAAAGTAGAAAGAAAGAATTAGTAGAAGAAAGAAAGAAAGAAAGAAAGAAAGAAAGAAAGAAAGAAAGAAAGAAAGAAAGAAAGAAGGGAGGGAGGGATGAGGGAGAGAGGGAGGGAGGAAAGAAAGAAAGAAAGAAAGAAAGAAAGAAAGAAGTAAAGGAGGGAGGGGGGAGGGAGGGAGGAAGGTTGGAAGGTAGGAAAAAGAGAAAGAGAGAAGATAAAGTAAAATAGAATAAAGTATGATAAAATATAATAATGTTATTAAAATAAAATAGTAATTATTAAAAAAATTAAAAATTAAAAACAAACATAAAACAGATGGATATAACCCTAGGACAAATGGTGGAAGCAAAGCTATATAGACAAAATCTCACACAGAAGCATACACATACACTTTCACAAAAAGAGAACAAGGGGAAAAAATCATAAATCTTGTTCTCAAAGTCCACCTCTTCAGTTTGGGATAATTCGTTGTCTATTCATGTATTCCACAGATGCAGGGTACATCAAGTTGATTGTGGAGCTTTAGTCTGCTGCTTCTGGGGCCGCTGGGAGAGATTTCCCTTTCTATTGTTTATTCTCACAGCTCCCGGGTCTCAGCTTTGGATTTGGCCCCGCCTCTGTGTGTAGGTCGCCGGAGGGCGTCTGTTCTTCGCTCAGACAGGACGAGGTTAAAGGAACAGCTGCTTCTGGGGCTCTGGCTCACTCAGGCCGGGGGAGGGAGGGGTACAGAGTGCGGGGTGAGCCTACGGCGGCAGAGGCCGGCGTGACATTGCACCAGCCCATGGCGCACCGTGCACTCTCCCGGGGGAGCCGTCCCTGGATCCCGGGACCCCAGCAGTGGCGGTCTGCACAGCCTCCCTGGAAAGGGGGCATGTACAGTGACCTGCGCTCACACACAGGCCTCTTGCCAGCGTCAGCAGCAGCCCCAGTTTCCCTCGCCCATCTCTGGGGTCCACGCTTTTAGCCGTGGCTCGTGCCCATCTCTGGAGCTCCTTTAAGCAGTGCTCTTAATCCCCTCTCCTCGCGCACCAGGAAACAAAGAGGGAAGAAAAAGTCTCTTGCCTCTTCAGCAGCTCCAAACTTTTTCCCGGACTCCCACCCGGCTAGCCGTGGTGCACTAACCCCTTCAGGCTCTCTTCCCACCGCCAACCCCAGTCCTCTCCCTGCGCTGCAACTGAAACCTGAAACCCGAAACCCGAGTCTCAGCTCCCAGCCCCGACCGCCCCGGCGGCCGAGCAGACAAGCCTCTCGGGCTGGTGAGTGCTGGTCGGCACCGATCCTCTGTGCCGGAATCTCTCAGCTTTGCCCTCCACACCCCTGTTGCTGTGCTCTCCTCTGCTACTCCAAAGTTTTCACCCTCCACCACCCGCAGTCTGCACCCCCAAAGGGGCTTCCTAGTGTGTGGAAACCTTTCCTCCTTCACGGCTCCCTCCCACTGGTGCAGGTCCCGTCCCTATCCTTTTGTCTCTGTTTATTCTTGTTTCTTTTGCCCTACCCAGGTACATGGGGAGTTTCTTGCCTTTTGGGGGGTCTGAGGTCTTCTGTCAGCATTCAGTAGGTGTTCTGTAGGAGTTGTTCCACGTTTAGATGAATTTCTGATGTATTTGTGGGGAGGAAGGTGCTCTCCACGTCTTACTCTTCTGCCATCTTCCCCCCGCCTCCAAACTATTCCTTTTTAAAAGGACACTGGTCATATTGGATTGGAGCCCACCCTAATGACCTCATTATAACTTGTCACCCCTGTAAATACCTATTTCCAAATGAGGTCATATTCTGAAAACTGGGGGTTATGACTTCAATAGCTTTCTGGGAGACACAATTCAACCCATAACACCTGGATTACTTGAGTAGCTTCTCAACTGGTGTCCCTGTTTCCACCCTTCTCAATACTACCTATTCTCACCTCAGCAGCCAGAGTAAAGCAGTAATGGAATTCAGTAACACTGCCCACCTCTGAGTAAAGTCCTCTCATGGCTCCCTGTCCTGTTTAGAGTAAAAACAAAGTCCTTAAGATGCCGTCCAATGTCCTATGTGATCTGATGAGAAAATCAAATGGCAATGATCAATAGTTCCTAGGATAAAAGTTTAAAATTTCAAACTATCAAAGGATCATTATTGTTTTGCCCCTCTCTGCAAACACTGTCATTACTTTGTAGCTCTTTAGTATAGATCAGGGGTCATCAAACCATGGCCTGTAGGTCAAATGCAACCAATCACTTGCTTTTCTAAATAAAATGTTATTGGAACTTAGTCACGCTCACTTGGTTGCCTGTGGTCTATGGCTGCTTTCAGCTACAGTGATGGAGTTCCATAGTTGTAACTGATCATATGGCCCAAAAGGCCTAAAATATTTACTACCTGGTCTTTATGGAGAAAGTATGTTGACCCCTGACACAGATCTTCAATATTTTACTGCTCTAGGCAAGTATGCCAATCTCTTTTTAAATCCTAAGTGTTTTACTGAGCAAACACCAGCAGCCTCTTTCCAATTTAACCACATCAAATGCTCATTTGAAGTGTGTCACCTTATGACTTTCTTCTGGGCACTGGGAAGTCTCACTTTCCCTACTTAATTATTATGTATTCCTTGGCCTTCTCTTCTCCTGACGACCACAGTGCAAGTCCTGAAGGGCGTCTTAAATATATTTATGTAAAGTAAGGCCTATAATTCTGAGGTTTTAAGAAACTGAGGTGTGATGACCTCTAGGCTTTGGTTGGTGAACGTTTTTCTTCTTTCTTTTTTCAGAGTAGGTCTTATAAAGAGCAAAGTCTTACTTTTAAAATTTTGTGTGTGTATGTGTCTTTTCTTCCCCCCAACAAGAGCATTGGTTTCTCAAACTATACCTCTCAGGTATTGGCTCCTGTTCATCTTGTCCTTTCTCAGTCCCCTTAAGCCCCAATGCTCCTCTTTTTTCTTTATGAGTTCCCATCTTATGGCATCTCATGACTTTTGTCTTTGCCATGTTTTCCACAAGGATCATCCCAAATATACACATGACTCACTCCTTACTTCCTTCAAGTATTCACTCACATGTTGACTTCTCAAAAAAGACTTCTTTGACCACACCTTAAAGCTGTTATTGACACACCTGACTCTCCTGTTTCACAACATAGAACTCACCAATGTATAACATACTATACAATTTACTTTATAATTTTGTTGTTAACTGTCCTCCTTCTTGGAGTATGCACTACATAGTGAACTATACACTGTTCTGTGTCCAGAACTGTGCCAGGCATATAATAGACACTCAGTAAATATGACTGTCAGAAATTAGAATACAAACAATTCCACATACAATAACACAACACCAAACCAACAGCGTCGAGTTCAGGATCAAGGTGTAGAAAGAGTTACACATTTCTTGGCATTAATCATTCATAAAAGGGATAGTATTTACTAAGTGTCTATTAGAAACCTAGCACTCTTCTATAAAACAAGAGATGTACAGCCTGCTATATTTTTCTCTTTAACACTTATCAGTCCCCGACTTTATATAATAGACATATATTTAACTTGCTTATCATCTACCTTACCTCCCCAACTTTCCTCCAAGTGGCATGCCAGCTCAGTAAAAACTGTCATTCCCCCTGTTGTGTTCAATGTTCTATTCCCAGTTCTTGGAAAAGTCCCTGGCCCATGGTGGCATCAAAAGGTAACTGAACTAGTATGATTTGTTTTTGAGGCTCTCCCCCATGTACACTATTTCATTCTTTTCCAAACTGTCCACCTTACTCCCTTTACCAGCTCTTTCCTTCCACATCTGAGGCTTTTTGGTTTAGGGTTTTGTAAAGGTGAGCAGTCTTCACCCTTTGATATAATATATTGCAATGATATTTTTAATAGAAGCAAATATCATTTGGAGATAGTATCATTGAATCTAGTATCCTTCTCAAACTTCATAATTGCTGTTTGTTCAAAAGCAAGATATGAGTTTAATGTAGCAGTACTGATTTTCTCATGTGAATTGTAACTGGCTCTACATATTAGGGAGAAAGGCAACAAAGCTTTCTGTATTGAGTGCCCACTCGGAGTCAGCTTCATCACATAACTGAATTGTTAACTTGCATAACAACACTTTGAGCTAAATTCTACTACAAACTTTTTACACTTGAGAAACTGAATACCATGAAAGTGAAATTCCTGCTCCAAATTCATACAGCTGGTAGCGGGCAGAGCTGCATTTGCACCAAAGGCTTCCTGGCTCACGTTTTCTCATCATCCTACTCTCCAATCCAAAGTTTCCAAAGCATTTTAAATGTCATGAATGTGTGCAAATAAAGAGAGATTTATTATAGCTAATAATAAGAGTCTCCATGAGGCCTTTAGGAAACAAAATTGGAGTGTCTAAATCAAAGAACAGTAAAAAAGGCATAATTACAATAAAAAATAACATATTTTTATAACAAATATAACATACAATAAAAATATAACATGTTATAATGTATATTAACATGAAATAATATACATTACAACTACTGTGTTAGCTAAGAAGTGATCTACATGCCTGGGGTTAGAAGCTATGAATGAGGGAAACTGTAGCTCTTGTATTTTAGGCCAGTGTTTCTCAGACTTAAATAATGGATAAATCTAAAATAGATTTAAAATAGATGAGAACATACTGTATAGCACAGGGAACTCTACTCACTGCTCTATGGTGACCTAAATGAGAAGGAAATCCAAAAAGGCAGAGATATATGTATATGTATAGCTGATTCACTTTGCTGTACAGTATAAACTAACACAATATTGTAAAGCAAATATACTCCAATAATATATATATATATATATATATATATATATATATATATATATATATATATATATATATATATATATACATATAAAAAACAAAAAGACAAAACAAAACAAAAACTACATGGAACTGAATTCAGCCAACGTGAATGAGCTTGAAAGATGACCTCAAGCTCCAGATGGAACCACAGCACAGGTGACACCTTGATTTTAACTTTGTGAGACTATGAACAGAGAACCCAGATGTTCTGTGCCCAGACTTCTAAGCTAAAGAACTGTGAGATAATAAATGGGTGTTGTTGACTAAGGGAGAAGAGAAAGATCTACTTTAGAGTAAAAGGCTGAAAAAAATATAGAAAGAATGAAGAAATGATGACGTTAGATAATCAAGAGTTTGCAACTATAATAATAAAAAAGTGATTCAGGCAAGCATCTTCTAAGGGGGAAAGGTTTGATTACAAACAGGTTATTTACAGCATTTCAAAATATTTCCCTGAAAATTATGTATTAATTTCAAAAGGAAAAAAGTTAATGTGGTAATGACTCCTTAACTAAATAATCAAAATATGTCAACAATAAGGAACAATCACCTGAGAAGGGTACATCATCATAATGTGTCATTTCAGCCAAAAATGCATAATTTGAATCTAATTATGAGAAACATTGGAGAAACACAATTTGGGAAGCATTCAATAAAATAATCTCCTGTATTCTTGAGAAATATCAATGTCATAAAAGACAAAGAAATGCTGAAGAATCTTCCATATTTAAAAAATCTGGAGAGGAGACAGCTAAAGGCAATATGTCATCCTAGACTGGGGAAAATCCGACTATAAAGGACATTATTGAGACAATGGGTAATATTGCAGTGTGGACTATAGTTTAGATAAAAGTATTGTATCAATGTTGAATTTCCTGAATTTGATAACTGTACTCTGGTTATGTAAGAATAATCCCACTGAAGTTTTAAAGGGTAAAGGGGCATGATTAATGCAACCTACTTTCAAATGGTTCTGGTGGGAAAAAATTATTTTTTACACACATGCACACACATACACACAGCATAGTAAAGATAAAATGTTAAAATTTAGACAAATGTTAAAATTTAAAATCTGGGTAAATGGTTATGAGTGTTCTTTGTACTATTGTTACAATTTTTCTGCAAGTTAAAAATTGTTTCAAAATAAAAAGTAAAATCAGATTTTTTCAAATTAAAAGAAATCCCCTTGGGCTTCCCTGGTGGCGCAGTGGTTGAGAGTCCGCCTGCCGATGCAGGGGACACGGGTTCGTGCCCCGATCCCGGAAGATCCCACATGCCGCGGAGCGGCTGGGCCCGCGAGCCATGGCCGCGGAGCCTGTGTGTCCGGAGCCTGTGCTCCGCAACGGGAGAGGCCATAGCAGTGAGAGGCCCGCGTACAGCAAAAAAAAAAAAAAAAAAAAAAAAAAAAAAAAAAAAAAGAAATCCCCTTTAAAATAAGAAAAATAAATCACTCTCTGACCTTTAGGATTTACTTGAATTTTCTTTACTGCAGCATTAGCTGACTGTGCTTAAAATTTCATGTTTATTGATTTTATACAACTGAAAACAGTTTAAAATATTGAAAACCACAAAACTATAAAAATAAAATTTGTTCTCAATACTTAGTGTGGTTCATGGAGATGTTTGATTACAGTAAATGTTTATTTATAAGCAATATAAAATATAACTCTGATATACAAAATGTAGGATTTTTTAGTTGGTCTTACCCTACTATGTAATTACTCAATTATCCATCTATTTTCCTCTTTTGGAACTAGTGCATAACCTTTGCATGGTGGTTGATTTTCATTAGAAACAAATACAATATTTCCTACGAAGTCCTCTTCTGTTTGTACTGACATTGTTTGGTCTGTTTGTAGACTGAATCAATTAAAATAGTACTAAGTGGCACTCATTCTGCCATAAATGCATTTGAAAGTAGGCATTGAATGTGCCAGCACTGAGTCATAAGGTGATCATGTAGGTGATCCTGATTATATTTATTTTAAAAATTAATTAAATAAAAACTCAAAATATTATTATAGAAAAATAAATATTTTTAAGAATATGAATACATATCTGCCCCAGATATCCCTTCCACCCCTTACCCCATCCCGAATAGCCAACTTACAAAATACTGTGATGGGTTATGTCTAGTTCTTGATGTATATTTTCTATTCATATATCAATATCTCTCAAAGTTTATTGGCACAACTGAAATCTACTAACTATAAATAAACAGAAACATATTTCAAAAATAAGTTTTGCACACAGACTGTTACATGTTCACAGAATATGGAGTTTGAATTTGCAAAATGTTTAGTGAGTTTAAAAGTCAGATTCATTATTTTAAAAACTCATGAGAGAAATATTAAAAATGAAGACATTTTAGGATAATTTCAAAAGTATTATAAGAAATCTTATTTTTCAACCTGATGCTAGGGTTTTATTTGTTGGTATGTATCTTGGTATTAAGAAGAGACCAAAACAAAAAAGATAAAGAAAAAAAATTAGGTGACAGAAAAGGGCATACAGGGTTATCTGAATTGACTTTTACCTTTCTCTGGACACACTGAAAAGTTTTGTTGATTTTAAACACACTTATCATTAGCTTCTACTCTCTAAAAAGAAACAAAATTCTTAGGCTTCCCTGGTGGCGCAGTGGTTAAGAATCTGCCTGCCAATGCAGGAGACAAGGGTTTGAGCCCAGTCTGGGAAGATCCCACATGCCGTGGAGCAACTAAGTCCGTGCACCACAACTACCGAGACCGTGTGCCACAACTACTGAGCCTGCATGCCACAACTACTGAAGCCTGCACTCCTAGAGCCCATGCTCTGGAAAAAGAGAAGCCACTGCAATAAGAAGCCCATGCACCACAACAAAGAGTAGATCCCGCTCACTGCAACTAGAGAAAGCCTGCATGCAGCAAAAAAGACCCCACGCAGCCAAAAATAAAAATAAATAAATTTATAAAAACAAACAAAAAAAGGAACACAATCCTCTTCTCTTCATGAAGCTTTTCTTGAATGCTAGATAAAGGTAGTTTGTACACAGGAGGGTTTCTACTGTGCCCACAACTGTTTCTGGTACATTTCCTGTCTGCTTGCAGCAAATCAAAATCTTTTCTTATGGCTTTCCATTGGTCTTACTGCCATTTATAAATACATTTGCATCATTCTTTTTTTTATTAGTTTCTGTTTTATAACAAAGTGAATCAGTCATACATATACATCTGTTCCCACATCCCTTCCCTCATGCATCTCCCTCCCTCCCACCCTCCCCATCCCACCCCTCCAGGTGGTCACAAAGCACCGAGCTGATCTCCCTGTGCTATGCGGCTGCTTCCCACTAGCTATCTACCTCACGTTTGGTAGTGTATATATGTCCATGCCGCTCTTTCACTTTGTCACAGCTTACCCTTCCCCCTCCCCATCTCCTCAAGTCCATTCTCTAGTAGGTCTGTGTCTTTATTCCTGTCTTACCCCTATGTTCTTCATGACATTTTTTTTCTTAAATTCCATATATATGTGTTAGCATACAGTATTTGTCTTTCTCTTTCTGACTTACTTCACTCTGTATGACAGACTCTAGGTCTATCCACCTCATTACAAATAGCTCAATTTCATTTCCTTTTATGGCTGAGTAATATTCCATTGTATATATGTGCCACATCTTCTTTATCCATTCATCCGATGATGGACACTTAGGTTGTTTCCATCTCCGGGCTATTGTAAATAGGGCTGCTATGAACATTTTGGTACATGTCTCTTTTTGAATTATGGTTTTCTCAGGGTATATGCCTAGTAGTGGGATTGCTGGGTCATATGGTAGTTCTATTTGTACTTTTTTAAGGAACCTCCATACCATTCTCCATAGCGGCTGTACCAATTCACATTCCCACCAGCAGTGCAAGAGTGTTCCCTTTTCTCCACACCCTCTCCAGCATTTATTGTTTCTAGATTTTTTGATGATGGCCATTCTGACTGGTGTGAGATGATATCTCATTGTAGTTTTGATTTGCATTTCTCTAATGAGTAAAGATGTTGAGCATCCTTTCATGTGTTTGTTGGCAGTCTGTATATCTTCTGTGGAGAAATGTCTATTTAGGTCTTCTGCCCATTTTTGGATTGGGTTGTTTGTTTTTTTGTTATTGAGCTGCATGAGCTGCTTATAAATTTTGGTGATTAATCCTTTGTCAGTTGCTTCATTTGCAAATATTTTCTCCCATTCTGAGGGTTGTCTGTTGGTCTTGTTTATGGTTTCCTTTGCTGTGCAAAAGCTTTGAAGTTTCATTAGGTCCCATGTGTTTATTTTTGTCTTTATTTCCATTTCTCTAGGAGGTGGGTCCAAAAGGATCTTGCTGTGATTTATGTCATAGAGTGTTCTGCCTATGTTTTCCTCTAAGAGTTTGATAGTGTCTGGCCTTACATTTAGGTCTTTAATCGATTTTGAGCTTATTTTTGTGTATGGTGTTAGGGAGTGATCTAATCTCATACTTTTACATGTCCCTATCCAGTTTTCCCAGCACCACTTATTGAAGAGACTGTCCTTTCTCCACTGTACATTCCTGCCTCCTTTATCAAAGATAAGGTGACCATATGTCCGTGGGTTTGACTCTGGGCTTTCTATCCTGTTCCATTGATCTATCTTTCTGTTTTTGTGCCAGTACCATACTGTCTTGATTACTGTAGCTTTGTAGTATAGTCTGAAGTCAGGGAGCCTGATTCCTCCAGCTCCGTTTTTTGTTCTCAAGATTGCTTTGGCTATTCGGGGTCTTTTGTTTTTCCAAACAAATTTTGAAATTTTTTGTTCTAGTTCTGTGAAAAATGCCATTGGTAGTTTGATAGGGATTGCATTGAATCTGTAGATTGCTTTGGGTAGTAGAGTCATTTTCACAATATTGATTCTTCCAATCCAGGAGCATGGTATATCTCTCCATCTATTTGGATCATCTTTAATTTCTTTCATCAGTGTCTTATAATTTTCGGCATACAGGTCTTTTGTCTCCTTAGGTAGGTTTATTCCTAGATATTTTATTCTTTTTGTTGCAATGGTAAATGGGAGTGTTTTCTTGATTTCATTTTCAGATTTTTCATCATTAGTGTACAGGAATGCCAGAGATTTCTCTACATTAATTTTGTATCCTGCTACTTAACCAAATTCATTGATTAGCTCTAGTAGTTTTTCGGTATCATCTTTAGGATTCTCTATGTATAGTATCATGTCATCTGCAAACAGTGACATCTTTACTTCTTCTTCTCCAATTTGGATTCCTTTTATTTCCTTTTCTTCTCTGATTGCTGTGGCTAAAACTTCCAAAACTATGTTGAATAAGAGTGGTGAGAGTGGGCAGCCTTGTCTTGTTCCTGATCTTAGTGGAAATGGTTTCAGTTTTTCACCATTGAGGACGATGTTGGCTGTGGGTTTGTCATATATGGCCTTTATCATGTTGAGGAAAGTTCCGTCTATGCCTACTTTCTGCAGGGTTTTTATCATAAATGGGTGTTGAATTTTGTCGAAAGCTTTCTCTGCATCTATTGAGATGATCATATGGTTTTTCTCCTTCAACTTGTTAATATGGTGTATCACATTGATTGATTTGCGTATATTGAAGAATCCTTGCATTCCTGGAATAAACCCCACTTGATCATGGTGTATGATCCTTTTAATGTGCTGTTGGATTCTGTTTGCTAGTATTTTGTTGAGGATTTTTGCATCTATGTTCATCAGTGATATTGGCCTGTAGTTTTCTTTCTTTGTGACATCCTTGCCTGGTTTTGGTATCAAGGTGATGGTGGCCTTGTAGAATGAGTTTGGGAGTGTTCCTTCCTCTGATATTGTTTGGAAGAGTTTGAGAAGGATGGGTGTTAGCTCTTCTCTAAATGTTTGATAGAATTCGCCTGTGAAGCCATCTGGTCCTGGGCTTTTGTTTGTTGGAAGATTTTTAATCACAGTTTCAATTTCAGTGCTTGTGATTGGTCTGTTCATATTTTCTATTTCTTCCTGAGTCAGTCTTGGCAGGTTGTGTATTTCTAAGAATTTGTCCATTTCTTCCAGGTTGTCCATTTTATTGGCATAGAGTTGCTTATAGTAATATCTCATGATCTTTTGTATTTCTGCAGTGTCAGTTGTTACTTCTCCTTTTTCATTTCTAATTCTATTGATTTGAGTCTTCTTCCTTCTTTTCTTGATGAGTCTGGCTAATGGTTTGTCTATTTTGTTTTTCTTCTCAAAGAACCAGCTTTTACTTGTATTGATCTTTGCTATCGTTTCCTTCATTTCTTTTTCATTCATTTCTGATCTGATCTTTATGATTTCTTTCCTTCTGCTAGCTTTGGGGTTTTTTTGTTCTTCTTTCTCTAATTGCTTTAGGTGCAGGGTCAGGTTGTTTGCTCGAGATGTTTCCTGTTTCTTAAGGTGGGATTGTATTGCTATAAACTTCCCCCTTAGAACTGCTTTTGCTGCGTCCCATAGGTTTTGGGCCGTCGTGTCTCCATTGTCATTTGTTTCTAGGTATTTTTTAATTTCCTCTTTGATTTCTTCAGTGATCACTTCGTTATTGAGTAGTGTGTTGTTTAGCCTCCATGTGTTTGTATTTTTTACAGATCTTTTCCTGTAATTGTTGTCTAGTCTCATAGCATTGTGGTCGGAAAAGATACTTGATACAATTTCAATTTTCTTAAATTTACCAAGGCTTGATTTGTGACCCAAGATATGGTCTATCCTGGAGAATGTTCCATGAGCACTTGAGAAAAATGTGTATTCTGTTGTTTTTGGATGGAATGTCCTATAAATATCAACTAAATCCATCTTGTTTAATATATCATTTAAAGCTTGTGTTTCCTTATTTATTTTCATTTTGGATGATCTGTCCATTGGTGAAAGTGGGGTGTTAAAGTCCCCCACTATGAGTGTGTTACTGTCGATTTCCCCTTTTATGGCTGTTAGTATTTGCCTTATGTATTGAGGTGCTCCTATGTTGGGTGCATAAATATTTACAATTGTTATATCTTCCTCTTGGATCGATCCCTTGATCATTATGTAGTGTCCTTCTTTGTCTCTTCCAATAGTCTTTATTTTAAAGTCTATTTTGTCTGATATAAGAATTGCTACTCCAGCTTTCTTTTGATTTCCATTTGCATGGAATATCTTTTTCCATCCCCTTACTTTCAATCTGTATGTGTCTCTAGGTCTGAAGTGGGTCTCTTGTAGACAGCATATATATGGGTCTTGTTTTTGTATCCATTCAGCCACTCTGTGTCTTTTGGTGGGAGCATTTATTCCATTTACATTTAAGGTAATTATTGATATGTATGTTCCTATTCCCATTTCCTTAATTGCTTTGGGTTCGTTATTGTAGGTATATTCTTTCTGTTGTGTTTCTTGCCTAGAGAAGTTCCTTTAGCATTTGTTGTAAAGCTGGTTTGGTGGTGCTGAACTCTCTCAGCTTTTGCTCGTCTGTAAAGCTTTTAATTTCTCCATCAAATCTGAATGAGATCCTTGCTGGGTAGAGTAATCTTGGTTGCAGGTTTCTCTCCTTCATCACTTTAATTATGTCCTGCCACTCCCTTCTGGCTTGTAGAGTTTCTGCTGAGAGATCAGCTGTTATCCTGATGGGGATTCCCTTGTGTGTTATTTGTTGTTTCTCCCTTGCTGCTTTTAATATGATTTCTTTGTGTTTAATTTTTGACAGTTTGATTAATATGTGTCTTGGTGTATTTCTCCTTGGATTTATTCTGTATGGGACTCTCTGTGCCTCCTGGACTTGATTAACTATTTCCTTTCCCATATTAGGGAAGTTTTAAACTATAATCTCTTCAAATATTTTCTCAGTCCCTTTCTTTTTCTCTTCTTCTTCTGGAACCCCTATAATTCGAATGTTGGTGCGTTTAATGTTGTCCCAGAGGTCTCTGAGACTGTCCTCTGTTCTTTTCATTCTTTGTTCTTTATTTTGCTCTGCATCAGTTATTTCCACTATTTTATCTTCCACCTCACTTATCCGTTCTTCTGCCTCAGTTATTCTGCTATTGATCCCATCTAGAGTATTTTTCATTTCATTTATTGTGTTTTTAATCGATGCTTGATTCATCTTTAGTTCTTCTAGGTCCTTGTTAACTGTTTCTTGCATTTTGTCTATTGTAGTTCCAAGATTATGGATCTTGGAAATAGAATCTTGGATCAGCTTTACTATCATTATTCTGAATTCTTTTTCAGGTAGACTGCCTATTACCTCTTCATTTGTTAGGTCTGGTAGGTTTTTATCTTGCTCCTTCACCTGCTGTGTGTTTTCCTGTCTTCTCATTTTGCTTATGTTACTGTGTTTGGGGTCTCCTTTTTTGCAGACTGCAGATTCGTCGTTCCCATTGTTTTTGGTGTCTGTCCCCAGTGGCTAAGGTTGTTTCAGTAGGTTGTGTAGGCTTCCTGGTGGGGGGGACTAATGCCTGTGTTCTGGTGGTTGAGGCTCAATCTTGACTTTCTGGTGGACAGGTCCACGTCTGTTGGTGTGTTTTGGGGTGTCTATGGCCTTATTATGTTTTTAGGTAGCCTCTCTGCTAATGGGTGGAGTTGTGTTCCTGCCTTGCTAGTTGCTTGGCATAGGGTGAACAGCACTGTAGCTTGCTGGTCGTTGACTGAAGCTGGGTGCTGGTGTTGAGATGGAGATCTTTGGGAGATTTTCGCTGCTTGACATTATGTGGAGCTGGGAGGTCCCTTGTGGACCCGTGTCCTGAAGTTGGCTCTCCCACTTCAGAGGCACAGCACTGACTCCTGGCTGCAGCACCAAGAGCCTTTCATCCACCCGGCTCAGAATAACAGGGAGAAAAAGTAGAAAGAAAGAATTAGTAGAAGAAAGAAAGAGAGAGAGAAAGAAAGGAAGAAGGAAAGAAAGGAAGGACGGAAGAAAGAAAGAAAGGAGGGAGGAAGGATGGAAAGAAAGAAGGAAAAGAAGGAGGGAGGGAGGAATGAAAGCAAAAGGAAGAGTGAATGGAAGAAGGGAGGGAGGAAGGAAAGAAAGAAAGAAAGACAGGAGGGAGGGAGGGAGGAAGGAAAGAAAAAGAAAGTGGAAAGAAGAAGGGTGGGAGGGAGGGAGGGAGGAAAGAAAAAGAAAGAAGGAAAGGAGCAGCGGAGGGAGGGATGGAGGAAGGGAAGGTAGGAAAAAAAGAAAGAGCAGGTAAAGTAAAATAGAATAAAGTATGAAATATAGTAGTGTTTTTAAAATTAAAAAGTAATTATTAAAAAAAATATGGACCGATAGAACCCTGGGACATATGGTGGAAGCAAAGCTATACAGAGAGAATCTTACACAGAAGATTACACATACACATTCACAAAAAGAGAGCAGGGGGAAAAATCAAAAATCTTGCTCTCCAAGTCCACCTCCTCAATTTGGGATAATTCGTTGTAAAAAGAGGAAAAGGGGGGAAAGTCTTAAATCTTGTCCTCAAAGTCCACTTCCTCAATTTGGGATGATTCGCTGTCCATTCATGCACTCCACAGACGCAGGGCACATCAAATGGACCGTGGAGCTTTAATCCGCTGCCTCCGAGGCTGCACAGAGAGATTTCACTGTCTCTGCTCTCACAGCTCCCGGGTCTCATCCTTGGACCTGGCCCCGCCTCTGCACGTAGGTCGCCGGAGGGCGTCCGTTCTTCGCTCAGACAGGACGGGTTTAAAGGAGCCGCTGATTCGGGGGCTCTGGCTCACTCAGGCAGAGGGGAGGGAGGGGCGCGCAGTGGGGGGAGGGCCTGCGGCGGCAGAGGCCGGCGTGACGTTGCAGCAGCCCGTGGCGCTCCGTGCGCTTTCCTGGGAAAGCCGTCCCCTGGTCCCGGGACCCCGGCAGTGGCGGGGTGCACAGGCCCCCTGGAAGGCGGGGCGGACAGTGACCTGCGCTCGCCCACAGGCCCCGCGGCGGCGGCGGCGGCGGCGGTGGCGGCGGCGGCAGCAGCCCCAGCGTCCCACGCCCGTCTCCGGGGTCCGCGCTTTACCCGCGGCTCGCACCTGTCTCCATCGCTTCCCCAAGCAGCCCTCTTAATGCCCTCTCCTCGCGCACCAGGAAACAAAAGGGAAAAAAGTCTCTTGCCTCTTCGGCAGCTCCAGACCCTTTCCTCGGACTCCCTCCGGGCTAGCCGTGGTGCACTAACCCCTTCAGGCTCTCTTCCTGCCGCCAGCCCCAGTCCTCTCCCTGCGCTCCGACTGAAAGCCGATACCCGATCCTCAGCTCCCAGCCCCGCCCGCCCCGGCGCCGAGCAGACAAGCCTCTCGGGCTGGTGTGTGCCTGAGGGCACCGATCCTCTGTGCCGGAATCTCTCCGCTTTGCCCTCCACACCCTTGTTGCTGTGCTCTCCTCCGCTACTCCGAAGCTTTCCCCCTCCGCCACCTGCAGTCTCCGCCCACGAAGGGGCTTGTAGTGTGTAGAAACCTTCCCTCCTTCACGGCTCCCTCCCACTGGTGCAGGTCCCGTCCCTATCCTATTGTCTCTGTTTATTCTTTTTTTTTTATTTTGTCCTACCCAGGTATGTGGGGAGTTTCTTGCCTTTTGGGGGGTCTGAGGTCTTCTGTCAGCGTTCAGTAGGTGTTCTGTAGGAGTTGTTCCACGTGTAGATGAATTTCTGATGTATCTGTGGGGAGGAAGGTGATCTCCGCGTCTTACTCTTCCGCCATCTTCCTCCGGGGTTGCATCATTCTTCATTCATATACTTTACAATCATAGGTTGACCCATCAATTTAACTTACTTAGTATGGTAATTACTGAGCAGAAAACTTTAATTGCTTTGCAAAACTGTAATGCAAATTATTCAATAGGGACCTTACTTAATTAAAGTCTGGCAATTTGTGTTTTCCAATATTCACCAATTCATATAACCGAAATTGTTATGTTACATTGTAGATACATGACTATTAGCTACTCTTCAGCATTATAATTTAATCTCATGAATTTTTTAAGAAGTAATGACAATTCTTCTTGTCAAAACCTTGACAATTTGTTATTACCTTATTTCTTATAATCTAAGACATCATTGATTTTCAGAGACACCATTATTTTATAACCACTAAGAAAGAAAAATTGCAGCTAAAATTGACATTCTTCTGTCATATGATAACTCCAATTTCCGACTGCTAAAATATATTTTTATGTTCATTCTAACATGTCTAAGTGACACCAAAAATTAATTAAGGAAGAGCACAGTTATAAAGAATGCCATAGATGCTGTACTGTTTAATTACACAGTACTAAAATCAGTAAACTAGAATTTTTCTGTTGTTTAAATTTTGAATGCACATACATTATTAATATAATACTGCTGTTTTATTTTTAAATATCCTTACCTTAAAATTTGTATGATGTTGAGTCTTCATTATTTGTGGGTATGTCTAAGTGTTCTGTTAAATTGTAAGCTCTCAGTGGAAAGGAAATATGTCTTCCTTATGTAATATTTGATATATTCAAAAGTTTATTAATGAATGTGAATATATAATTTGTCAATAATTATAAAATGAAAAGCTGTGAACAAACCACTCATCTTAAGATGTATATTCCCCAATATGATTGATGCTGGATGCTCTATGTATTCTCCCTGACTTAATATTTCATCCACCATTAGTGGTAACAAATAACCTCAACTTTATTTTTCATGTTCATCTTGTCTTATGTTATAATGTTACTTCCTCATACATGACTTTTTATGTGATATATTATTTTTTAGCTTTATAAATATGTTATCAAGGATTTTGTCCTCAACATCTATTTGTGCTCTTGCATGTAACTGTAGCTCATTGATTTTGCCTGTTCTATAATATCCCACTGTTTGAATCTCCCAAAATTTACATATCCCATTTTTCTGAAAATTTTGGTTTTGTCGAGGGCTTTTTTTTGGTTTACTTTTTCTAATGTGAAAAAGACACACTACACATTAATTTGCAGGTTCTCCTGGAAAACCAGTAGGAGTTTTTCTAGTGAACAGACACACACAGAGCAATGGAATAGTTGTGTTATATAATATAACATGTATGTCAGCTTTATGAGTTAGTGCTTTCTAAAGATGATTCATTCACACATCTACCAGAAGTATAAAAGTGTATCTATTTCCATACTTTTGCCAACAAGCAGTATAGTCAGTATTCTTGATTTTTTTGTTGTTATTGAGTTTTGTGTTTTAATCAATCTAGGGGTATAAAATCAATCTAGTGGTATTCGATTCTATATTTACATTTACATACATGGTTGAATCATTTATAATACAAGATTTTGTGCACAGTTAATTTCTTGCAGCACAATATTTTCTTAAAATTCATTTATCTTATGAGTATCAGGAGTTCCTCCCTTTTTGCTGTTGAGTAGCAATCAATTGTATACATGTAAATCAATTTGTTTATCCATTAATTTATTAATAGTTTTGGCTATTATGAATAAAATTGTTACAAACATTTGTTTATAAACAAAGTTTGTCCAAAGATAGTTTTTATATTTCTCTTGGATAAATAGATAAGAGTGAATTTTAGGGATCATTTTTAAGGGTAACATTTTAAAAAATGGTCAAAAACTTTTTCAAAGAGGTTATACAATTTTATATTCCCACTAATAATATTATATGAGTGTTACAGTTATGCCAATCCTTACTAACACTTGATATTGTAAGTATTTTTTATTGTGACCATTTTAGTGGCTGTATAGTGGTATCTCATTGTGGTTTAATACTGCCTTTTGAAGCAACTAATCACATTGAGGATTTTTTTCATGTGCTTATAGGTAATTTTTATATATTCTAGATGAAGTGTTCAAATGTTTTTGCCAATACTGGGGGGTATTTCTTCCATATTAGTGAATTATAAGTGTTCTTTATATATCCTAAATAAAACCCCCTTTTCAGATATATACATCATAAATGCTTTTTTCCACTCTGTGGCTTGCATTTATATTTTCTTAACAATATTTTTGAACATCATAAAATTTTAATTTAGTAAAGCATCTTTTTTCTTTTATGCATTCATACTTTTTTCATCGTATCTATAAAATCTTTATCAATGTTAAGTTGCAAAAATTTTCTCCTATTTTTTCTTCAAGAAATTTGTATAACTTTAACCTTCATATTTATGTCTAAATTCTGCCTTTTGAGTTAATCTTGTTACATGTTGTGAGGTAAGGATCAGGGTGCATGTTTGCCAAATGATGTCCTGTTGTTCAGTATCTTTTGCTGTAAAGACTATATATTGTCTTCCCCATTGAAATACCTTGACACTTTTGATGAAAATAAGTTGACAATGTATGTGTGGGTCTAGTTCTGGATTATTTTCTGTTTCACTAACCTATGCAAATGTCCCTATAGTACATTTTGAAATCAGATAGTTTAAGTGTTCCAGCTTTTTTACTGGTTAGCTAAATCCTTTGGCTGCTCTTGTTTCTTTGCATGTCCATGGATGGACTTAGAGGGTATTATGCTTAGTAAAGTAAGTCAGACCGAGAAAGGTAAATACTGTATGATATCACTTATCTGTGGAATCTAAAAAATAAAACAAATGAATATAACAAAAAAGCAGACTCACAGATTAAAAGAACAAACTAGTGGGGAGAGGGAAGGGGGAGGAGTGTTGTCGTTTGGGTCCCAAAGAAGAGGCGGACAAGGAGAATGGATTTAAACAGATGAACAGCCGGGGACTCAGGACTCCAACAGTCAAGAGTCCCAAACCTCTGCCCGTCCACATATTTATTTACTGGATACACAATGAACTTGTTTTTCAGCTAGTATTGAATAGAAATCAGATACAGATCATCAGCTTCAAAATATGTTTTGGTCTGCAGGTAAGCTTGTACAAAAACATTTGCGAACCCATTAAAGTAATTAAAATGTTCAAACTTTTCTTATTCTTAAACAACATGAACAAGTCGTTCCAGGACGCTTAATTCTCTGAACACTTCAAAGAGGGACTGGAACCATTTGTGATTCTTCAGCCAGATGTCTCTTGTGTGCAAGGACATTTCTGTGTTCTCAAGAATGCCGTCCCAAAACAACCTTTTCATATAAGCTAAACTTTTTGGACACTTTCCACATTTCCCCCTTTTTGTTTTTGTTGAAGCTTGTGCAGCATTAAAGTAAAGACCGCAGTTTGTTGTGAGTTCACTTGTCGTTGTGCGGCCTGTCTTCTCCAGACTAAATGAAACAGAAATAAAATTATTAATACAATAATGGCTAAACTAGTTGTAGATCCTGCAAATATTTTTAGTTGTTTTATAGGATTCATATTACTAAGGCTTTCTGAAATACTAGATAAAATGTTTTCCCTGCTTAACATCCTCAGTTGTTCTTTAAACATATTAGCAATATGTTCCTGTAAATCTAAAATCTCTTATGTTGTGTTACTATGATTTAATAAATGCTTCTTTACACTTTCCCAGGGGAAATGCGTTTCATTATATTTGATTGGGGTAACACAGAAAGTAGACATATTCCAATCACATTTCAATGATATTTGCCTTTGCAGGCTTACGATTTGTTCTCCTACCATTACCACTGCTTGCTGTAAGTCAGCTAATTGTGAGTTAATCTCACTATCTATTCTTCTTTGTGCAGTCCATAATTTGGAAGAATTTTCATGCCGGTTCTGAACATATTCCACTGTTTGAACAGACTGCTGTGATGCAACAGCAGCAGTTGCCACAGTGGCTGTTATAGCTGTAAGTCCAACAATGACTGCAATAATCAGTCCAATCATGTGTTTTCCTCTCTTTAGCACTTCGTCAATCACGTGTTGGAAAAGCATCATAGAAGGTGAATCTTGCCACGAACGCTGCATCTGTACTGGTAACCAAACACCTGTTCTTGCTTTTAAAATATAAATGCTTTCTGTTGAAGCGTTAAAAGGTATACTGCTATTAAAACATGTAAAAAAGGTACAATTACAACAATGTACATAATATTCAGATTCATTCCAACTTGTAGGCCCTTTCATAAAGATATACGGCAATCATACACATGCTTGTAAAAAAGTGTATCATTCCGTGTAAACTTAAATTCAGTTTTATTGGTAGTACTATTTTTCCCTATATGACCTTCCCTTGAATTCATTCCTTTTAAAGCAGTACCTATTTTCCATAAATGTGTTTGTAAAGGCCCCATGGGCATATGTGGAGATGGAGGAGACATGCCGCCTCCATGTCAGTAAGTGGAACTATTTCCAGAAGTATCATTAGTGCTTGTGTAAATGGTACGATTTTTCCTTTGTGCCACCATAGCTCACTACCGTATATCTTCCTGTGAGCAGAGACAAAAGGGCTCCAATCTATGATGCTTCCATGGGAAGTATTAACTAAGACTCACATTTCATTCCCAATACAATTGGTCCAATGTACCCAATCCACAAAACTATTGACTACAGACTGCATACAATGTGGCAAATCAGGGGGAAAAGTACTGTTAGTCTTATTACCCTCAAAACCATAGGCATGCAAAAGATAAAACATTCGAGGTCCTCCTTCCTTCGCTGTATTCTTAATTATAACTAACCATGCTTGTGACATTATTTTTAAACAGTGTGCTTCATGCCCTATACATATAGGTGGTCCCTCTACTCAACTGTATAATTAGTTATATTCATCCCCCCTTCTCTCAGCTTCAAGGGTTCTCGGTTATCATATGGACCAGGTAACCAAGAAGAATCATTAACATAAACATTTACAGAACTACTAAATCAATGAATAACTTGATTTAATGGAGGGTTAGGTACATAAGCCCAATAAGTATAGTTTTCTCCCTCTACTACAGTTACCTGGGTGGTAATGAGTGCCAACATGGCCAGAAAAAGATAAGATGTTGTAACAGGTTGGTCTTGCTCCTTAACCACCTGCTCAGCTTTTAAGGTCAATCCTTTAATATCTCCCCAAGTCAGTATATTTGCATTTCTGGTACTCATTCTGGGTCTCCATCACGTTATAGGTCCCAGAGTGAGTTCCTCCATCCAACTTTTCAGACCGTCTTCATCAAATGTTCTCTTGCGGCTCATGTTGAGGCTTGATCAACCGAGATGGTACACAAAGTTTTTGTGATCCTGTGGAGACATAAGTATATCCTCTTCCCCATTTTAATAACAATCCAGGCTCCCATATATTATTCTCTATATTTTTTATACAAATGGGTTGATCTAAATCCTTTGAAACTTGTTTGATCAATGCCTTTCTGCTGCAGTAGAATTGTCCTCGTTTTGATTTAAAAAATTCAATGGGAATAAAGCTCTTAATATTCTTATCTTTGGTGATTCTAGCCTCCCTTTTCCCCCCCTTTTTTTTTAAAGCACTTGTTTTAAAGTTGCATTTGTCTGTTCAATGATAGTTTAACCCTGTGGATTATAAGGGATTCTGGTAATATGTTTTATATACCTTGTGTGGAAAAAATGTTGTAAATTCTGGGACGTATATGCAGGGACATTATCTGTTTTAATGGAAGATGGAATTCCCATAACATTAAAAGCTTCAAGCCAATGCAGGATAACCGCATCAGTTCATTCTGAAGATAAAGAGGAGGCCCAGGTAAATCCTGAGTAGGTATCAATAGAATGATGGACATAAGCCAATTTGCCAAAAGATGAAACATGAGTAACGTCCATCTCTCAAAGTTGGTTAGGTGATTTGCCCCGTGGATTGACTCCTGCCGTATAAGCACTTCCATGTATAGGACCACATTGTGGACATTTTGTACTATTTCTTTAGCTTGAGATAATGGGATTTGAAATTGTTGTTGTATGCCTCTAACATTTATATGTGTACCTTGATGTGCTTCTTTGGCAGAAGCAAATCCAATCAATAATTGATCAATATAATTATTAAGGTAAGCCATAGGACCAGGCAAGTTAGAATGAGAGTGAATATGTGTAATATAAAAAGGATTTATTTTGGATTGGAGAAGCAATTGTAGTTGTTGAAATAAATCGTGTAACTCATCTGTTGTATGAGGCATTACAACAGTTTCTACATGCTTTACTACAAATTCAGCATATTGAGAGCCAGTTATAATGTTTAACGGTTGAGATTGATTAGTAAGTAATAAGATAATGGCAAATAATTCTGCCTTTTGTATTGAGGTATACGGAGATTGAATGACTTTTGAACAGTCTCCGTTAGAATATCCCGCCATGTCATGTTTATTAGCATCAGTATATGAAGTTTCCGCTGTCAAAGGAGAACTAGAGACAGTACATTCTAAAATAAAGGAAGTTCGCTTTAGAAATTGTAATCTTTTTTCTTTTGGATTTCGATTGTGGATTTCTCTCACAAAATTGGTAGTGGCTATTTGCCATTTTTCTTTTATCTGATATAAATGAGTAATTTCTTTAAGTGTTAAAGGAACTATAACAGAATCAGGATCTTTTCCTATTAGTTGTCGTAACCGAAAATGACCCTTAATAAGGAGCTCACATAGCTTATCAATATAAGTAGTCATTCTTTTTACAGTTTTATGGGCAAGAAAATCCATTCAAGAATTTTTTGATCTTGATACAAAATTCCAGTTGGAGAATGATCTGAAGGAAATAGTATAAAATCAACAGGCAATATTAAATCAATGTGATCTAAATATGCATCAATTAAATGTTGCTCAATTAAATGCAGTTCACACAAAGCAGCAGGAGTTAAAAATTCGAGGACTATTAAGATCAGGGTTACCGTCTAGAATAGAAAAAGATTTTGTAACATGTAAGTTGGAATACCTAAAGCAGGGCGCAACCAATTAATATCTCCTAAAAGTTTTTGAAAATCATTTAAAGTAAAAAGCTTATCCCTCCTTATCTGTATACATTGAGGGGTTATTTTAGAAGTTTTTACCTTATAACCTAAGTACAAATAGGGAGATTGCTGTTGCACCTTTTCAGTGGCTATTTCCAATCCATATTTTGGTAATAATTGAGTAGCTCGGAGAAATAATTGCTGCAATCCTTCTTTGTCATTCATTGCAAAAAGAATATCATCCATATAATGAATAATTTTAAAGGAAGGGAATTTATTATGTAATTCATCCAAAGGTTGATTGATAAAATGTTGACAAAGAGTAGGACTATTTAACATGCCTTTAGGAAGGACTCTCCATTGATAACGTTTAACAGGTTGCTCGTTATTTAGTGAAGTAATGGTAAATGTAAATTTTTTATTATCCTCTTCTTGTAGGGGAATGGTAAAATATAATCTTTCAGGTTAACTACAATAAGTTTCCAATTCATAGGAATCATGGAAGACAAAGGAATCCTGGGCTGCAAAGGCCTCATAGGTTGTATTACTTTATTGATAGCCCTTAAATCTGTTAACATATGCCATTTACTAGATTTCTTTTTGATAACAAATACAGGGGAATTCCAAGGACTGGTAGATGGTTGTATGTGTCCAGCTTGTAACTGTTCTTTTATTAACTGATGTAATGTTTGTAGCTTCTCCTTTGTAAGAGGCCACTGTTCAACCCAAACAGGTTTATCTGTTAACCAGGTAAGGGGGAGAGCATAATATCGGACAGTGGCCTTTATTCTAAATTTGGAAATCCCAAACCTTGTTTTCCAGGATTATTGGATAAAACAATAGGCTTTGTTATACCCTTATTATTCTTCCATAATCATTGACCAGGGTGATATCCCATCGATAGCATCATCTTCTTACTTTGTTCAGATATACAGGGGATAGATAAAAAAGTTCCCCATTGTTCTAACAAATCTTTACCCCACAAATTGATAGGGATGAATGTAACATAGGGTTTAAGATAAGCAACTTGCCTATTGGGTCCTTCAAGTTGTAACATATCAAGACTTTGAGATACTTCATGAAGAGGATCAACTCCTATAAAAGTTGTAGAGACTTTTTGTATTGGCCACTGAGACGGCCAATTATCAGTAGATATTATAGAGACATCAGCTCCTGTATCAGCTAACCCTTGGAAAAAAAAAATCTTGTATTATAATTGTCAAAAAAGGACGCTGAGTCCCTAGAAAAGTTTGCCAAAATATAGCCTTATCAGTACTACCAAAACCTCCAGTTCCTTTCACTGGAGCTGATTTTCCTTTAATATAGGGTAAACTTAATAATTGAGTGGTTCGTTGTCCTTTTTGTAAAGTGTGTGTTTGTTGAGTACTGAGCATGACCTTAATTTCTCCTTGATAATCACTATCAATAACCCCGGTATGCACAAAAATTCCCTGACTAGTAAGATTGCTCCTCCCTAAAATCAATCCTACAGTATCCATAGGTATTGGGCAATAAATGTTAGTGGCAATCTTATAAACACCTTGACCTGGAGTAATAATGATAACTTTAGGAACAGATATTTCTAAAACAGCACTTCCTTCAATTGCATGAAATAGATCAAAAACTGTTAAGCATTGTTGAGATATGATCCCTGTACTGACGGGAAATTGGCTCCTATTGTTTGTCTGAGGGCCCCGAGCTATGCCCGAAGTCCAGTTTCCCTGGATTTGATTCCCTTGCTTGTCAAATTTAGATTTACATTCATTAGACCAATGATATCCTTTCCCACACCGTTTGTACAGAGAATTGGGACTGGATTTATTCTTAGGAGCTGGTAATGTGCTTTGTGCCTTACGACAATCCTTCTTCATATGTCCCAGCTTTCCACAATTAAAACATTTGATTCTAGTCCCTTTAATTCCTCCAGTAATAGCTGCAGCCAATAAATTTGCTTGATATGTTTGGGAGCCTATATCAATGTATACTTTAATATACTCATCTAAGGGAGCATTTTGAGCTCTTAAGGGATGAAGGGCCTTCTAACAATCAGCATTAGCATTTTCATAAGTTTGCAACAATAAGTCATGCACCTCTGGTTGAGAAACAGCTCTTTCGATAGCACTTTTTAATCTTGTTAAAAAATCAGTATATGGTTCTCCTAAATTTTGTATTTTAACAAAAGATTTTCCAGTTCTCCCAGGTGACTCAACTTTATCCCATGTTTTTAAGCAACATAATCTAACCTGTATTATAGTTACATCATCATATTGCAACTGACTTTGTACTCCTGCCCATTGTCCACGGCCAAGTAATTGATGAACAGTAATATCAACATTATTTGCAATATTTCTCCTAGCTGTATTCTCTGCCTCCTCAGCCCACCATGTACGAAATTGCAAATATTCCCCTTGTTCCAAGAGGGTTCGTGCCGGGTGTTCCCAATCATATGGAATAAAACGATGCTCATTGACTAACCCTTGTAGGAGCCCTCTCACATAGGTAGATTGCATTCCATAAGAAGTAATAGCAAATCTCAAGTCTTTTAACAATTTATAAGACAATGGTTCATGAGTAAACTGCTGATACCCTTGAGGAAACTGTTGATTTGGAGGCAGATTTTGTACTGTAATAGGGAACATAGATAAAAAGTCTGTTGGTCCCTTAGAAACAGAATCATTTTCTTCCATCAGTATTTTAATTAAAAGATTCAAATTATGAAAGGAAACTGTATTGCCTAAAGTGAGATCATCATAAGGAGGCAATGGTGGTGCAGATGGGCCAGTAAAAGCAGCAGAATCAACAGGAGGTTTAAAATTTTGGGGCAATAGACTTTCCGAAGGGGCAGATTTAAGATGTAGAGTATCCACCCTCTCTGCCAATTGTCGAATTTGGGGAAGCAAAACGTGGTACGATGGCTCTTCTGAGTCAGATGAAGAATCAGTCTGACTCCGAAGAACTGGTTTACAACACAGAGAATTCAGACAAATCTCTTTTACCATTACCTTCAGAATGGTCAAACAACTGGGACAGATTCAAGTCAGAAAGACTCTCGTCCTCACATGGTCTAGATCCAAAAACCGGTCTCACTCCTGTTAGTTGAGGTGAGCGACCTAAATTCTCCCTGTTGCTATGCCCCTTATGTTTGGGCAAGGCAGGCAAAGGTCGAGAGAGTATGTCATCAGCAGATTCATAATCTCTATAGGAGACAGACTCTTTACGAGTCGGAGGAACTATCTCCGACTGACCCGACTCAGATTCTGACTGAAAAGGCTGCAAAGCGAAAGTAATCAAATTACATAAGGACCATACGGAGACAGGAATAGTGTCTCCATACTGATGAGCTCTCCGCAAGGCTCTTAAAACTTGTTTCCAAACTTTCAAATTTAATTGAGTCCTCCCTGTAGGATGAAACCAGTAACAATGCTCCTGTACTACTGCAAATAATTCTGAAGAGAAGCCTCTTTCACTTTTACTCCGGAGCTCTTCAAGAAAGCTCGTAATATTCTTATATATTGGCTTTCTACGGATGGGGAATTCCCCATGTCCCTGCCAGAAATTTCCCGAAAGCATCGCTTACTCACGAGCGTTCGAAGCCCTTTCGGTTCTCTGTTGTCTGAATTCAATACTAACCTCTCTTCAGGTCCCTGTTCGGGCGCCACTTGTTGTCGTTCGGGTCCCAAAGAAGAGGCGGACAAGGAGAATGGATTTAAACAGATGAACAGCCGGGGACTCAGGACACCAACAGTCAAGAGTCCCAAACCGGGCTTCCCTGGTGGCGCAGTGGTTGAGAGTCCGCCTGCCGATGCAGGGGACACGGGTTCATGCCCCGGTCTGGGAGGATCCCACATGCCGCGGAGCGGCTGGGCCCGTGAGCCATGGCCCATGAGCCATGGCCCGTGAGCCATGACCGTTGATCCTGCGCGTCCGGATCCTGCGCGTCCGGATCCTGCGCGTCCGGATCCTGCGCGTCCGGATCCTGTGCGTCCGGAGCCTGCGCGTCCGGAGCCTGTGCTCCACAACGGGAGAGGCCACAACAGTGAGAGGCCCACATACTGCAAAAAAAAAAAAAAAAAAAAAAGAGTCCCAAACCTCTGCCCGTCCACATATTTATTTACTGGATACACAATGAACATGTTTTTCAGCTAGTATTGAATAAAAATCAGATACAGATCATCAGCTTCAAAATATGCTTTGGTCTGCAGGCAAGCTTGTCCAAAAACATTTGCGAACCCATTAAAGTAATTAAATCATTCAAACTTTTCTTGTTCTTAAACAACATGAACAAGTCATTCCAGGATGCTTAATTCTCTGAACACTTCAAAGAGGGACTGGAACCATTTGTGATTCTTCAGCCAGATGTTTCTTGTGTACAAGGACATTTCCATGTTCTCAAGAATGCCGTCCTAAAACAATCTTTTTGTATAAGCTAAACTTTTTGGACACTTTCCACAGAGGAGCAAGACAGTGAGGGAATTAAGAGGTACAAACTGCTATGTGTAAAATAAATGAGCTACAAGGATATATTGTACAGCACAGGGAATATAGCCAATACATTACAATAATTTTAAATTGAGTATTTTTTATAAAAATATTAAATCACTATGTTGTATGCCTGAAACTAATATAATATTGTAAACCAACTGTACTTCAATTAAAAATATGTAAATTCAAGTCCAGTTCTTATACCATTCATTCTTCACCTGTTTTCTACTTTCTTTTCATTGTTGGTATATATATCCACCACATCATTAATGAAATTCCATAACACAAAATAATGAATTGTCAAGTCAGACTCCCAAAAGTTAGAGAACTGATCTATTACCAATCTTTAGTAAAACTTTCAAGCTTATGAGTAATCATGAGGCACAGACAATGCAGAGAAGACTGGGACTCTCTGTGGCTCCCAGGTCCTTTCATATTGCATTGAATACAGTCAGCCCAGTTCTCTAAGTAAGTCTCTAAGTAATATCCCCAGCTGTATTTCACATAGAGAAGTGAGTCATTTTGATCATGAAACATTTCTATTTTATGCTGTTACTAGTTTTTGTGTCCTTTTCCAGGGAACCATGTCCCATAAATAATTTTATCCCAAACATGTTTATCATGGACAATTCTAGACAACCAGAATAATTCTGATAAAAACGTTCCACGGTCAGTACTCTCCCTAAAGAAATGTTAGTTTCTTTGCCAGGACATTTACCATTAGCAGGTTTATAAGGGGATTTGACTAAGTCACCTTCTATGTTTCCTGTGGGTGTCCTCCTTGAAAGGAAGAGAAGGTTTGGAACACCTGCTGCTTAATTATTTATACTTCAGTGCCTAGCATAACCCACATACTAACTTCTGCACAAAGTGACTGTTCTTCATGTTTTTCTGGACATTTCTGTGCCAGTGACTTCATGGTTATTCAGACCTTAATGCCACAAGACAATACCAGTTAGAGGTTAGCTTCAGCTGACCTTGATTTCTACCCCACTAGCTGAAGGACTCTGTTTCTTAGGATCTTAGTTTCCTCAACTGTAAAACAAGAGGGTAGTATCAGGTGACTTCCAAAGAGGACTTGATTCATTTTGTGCACTTAATACATTTTTTTCTTTCATGTCAAGCAAAGCTCTACTACAAGTCACTTTCCAACAGTTTACTTCCTGCTTAAATCTTCAACAGACTGCTCCTACTTACAAGCAACAAATTTAAAAGGCATCTTTCCTCATTTCATTCCAGTGACTTATTGGAAAGTCTACCTTGATACTCTAGATTTCAGAAACCAGTCAAATAATCAGGTGGACTTTTTCCCCATTGCCCTTACATTATATGGGTTTCTCAGTATCAGGCAGTTTATTTTCCTTTTATTTGGCACATTCATGAAGTGGCTTAGTAATAACAGATATAAACTCTTAGAAAACCCTGATTTCATATTTGATAACTGATTTATAGTGTATCATAGGATTGGTTCTATTTAGTAATATATTCATCTATGTAGTACTAAAATCACTGTCAGAAACAAAAAGGAAGTAATAATTATTCTGCCTTAAAGAATTCCTACTTGTTCATAGTGAAAATAAAGAAAAAAGTGTTATAATTTTATGTGGTTGCTGATATCTCTCATAAACAGATATCATGGAATCTTATCTATTAGTGATAATCATTCATTAATCTTAATGTTTATAACTATTTTCATGGTACAGTGAATAATGATGGCCAATTAAAATACACCTGAATTTTAAAATGTAGCAGGATGTGTCTCTCCAGATGACATTCCTAATTACAGTCAGAGTGGACTGATTATATCTCTCCCAGACATATTTTTAAAGCCTCAAATCTAAAAACACATTTTGTTTGGACAAGAGATAAAGAGTAATGACAGATGGAGCAGTCTGCTGGGTAGCGATTGGAAAAGCAAGGAGATGAGAAGAACATAAAATCCACCACCTCTACCAACAAAAATGTTATGTGCTTTAGCTATCTCAAACTTATACCTGCTTCTACCTGAAGCTTCTGCTTTTCATTCACGGCTACTCCACCTCTTTTTTTGCTCCATCCAGAAAACTTGGACTTTTCTTCCTCTCACATTCCAGATCCAATCCACTGGGAATGTTAAAGAAAACTAGAGTCAGAAAGAGGTTAAAGTTGTGAAGACAAATTATATTCAGGGCTATTGAAATAGGGCAAAAGAGACCCCAGTATCGAATTGGGCTTCATTCCAAATACAACAGGGGCAAGTGGGAATTGATAACCAAGGGTCAGGGAAGTTGGTGGCTGTAAAATTACTAAGAAGAGTCATCAAGTGTAGGGGGGGAATTCTTTCTGAACCAGTCTAACAGGATTCCTGCTAAAGACAGGCCAGGATGATCTGATACCAAAGGTGGTGGTGAGGAATAGTGATCAGATATTGAGGGTGATCAGGTACCAAGGGTGGGGAATTCTGCTAAACAGACTTAGCAGGATTCTTGCTAAAAATGGATTTTACAAGAATGTACACACATGTGGCTGGAAGAAGGTTCAAGGACCTCACTAACATTCGGCAAAGCACAGAATCTCTGTAGGATTGGCTCTACTCTCAAAACCCATCTGGCATTTGAATCCTTCTCACCATCTTCAAGCAACCTACTTCTCTGAGCAGTATGGTGATACTGCTCACCTGAATGACTTCAAGAGCCTTCTATCTGCAATCTCTTCTTCTTTCCCTGCTCCTCCTCTCCACAGAATTCAGAGGGATAACCTTTAAAATGTGAGTTAGATCCCTTTTAAAATGTATAATGTTAGTTCTCTGTTCACTGCTCCCTTGACACTTCGATTCAAAGCCCACCCCAGTCACTGAGGGACCCCTACATGACCCACTTCTTTGATCTTCCCAGCTGCTCTCCCCCTTGCTCTCTTTACTCCAAGAACACCAGCCCCCTTTTTCCTTTGTGAGTACAGCAAGACATGCCCATCATAGAGCCTCACTCCCTTCCTTTCTTCCGATGTTGATTAAATCTCACCTCTACTGTAAGGTCTACCCTGAGCACCCTTTATAACCATGCAATCTGTTACAGCCCCCAGCCGATTGTCAATTCCCTTAATATTGCTCAACATTTTCTTTTTTTCACAATAACCATTTTCTAACCATAATATATCATTTATGTTTATATTAATGAATTATTATCTTTCTGTTCCCTGATAGAATATAAACCTCACAGGACAGGAATTGTTTCTTTGATGTATCCTAAACTTTTTTTTATTAGTTTCTACTTTATAACAAAGTGAATCAGTTATACATATACATTTGTTCCCATATTATCCTAAACTTTTGAAACAATGTCTGAGGTGCAATAAAAATATGTTCAATGGATGAATTAGTGCAACTTGCTTATTTTCTTCCAAACTATCACTCTACACCAAGACATCGATATTGGATCTGGCTCCGTACTAGGTCCTTGGGACACAAGGAAAGATAATAGGTTCTGCCTGACCTAAAGAAAGTCACAGTCTAATTGGGAAACACAGACCATGAAGAATAGATTATAATACATTGCTGAATGGATGTGGGGTATGCATACTGGGAACCCATGTTTAATGGGATGGGTCCGTATTCATCTTCTTTTTTATTCCACAGATAGTACTTTTGTTGCCTTCTTTTATCCTGCATTTTCACTCCCTAGGCTCCTTTTTATGATGTGTATATTGTTAGACAGAATAAATTTTTAGGATTTAAACACTGTCAGTGTTCATCCACTGTGGAGTATTATGGAAGCAATATCCTCAGTGCAAAAATGCATAGGAAACTTGAGATGTTCCCCATAATAATGTAGGTAGTCTATGTTATATGATGGCCAGAGGCAAGAAGAGGAAAATAAGATCATGAGATGACAAGCCATGGGATGAGTGTCTCTGTAATTGAAGTGATTAGATTTGCTTTCTCTTTCTCCTTCATTGTCCCCAGCTTATTATTTGATGAAGTAGCTTGTTATGGAGATGGTAGAACTAGGAAAGATGTAATATATATAAAGCTGTCTGAAAGTGTACTATTTGAGCTGGGCCTCAGTCACTGCAGCATGTGTTTTAATGATGACAAGTAGCATTGTGAAGTAAATAATATGTCTTTTTTTTTTAATGTACAAGGATGTTTATTGAAGCATTATTTATGATGGCAAATGAAAAAGCAAAAATTCCCATGAAACAAAATCAATGCCCATCAATCAGGTAATGGCTGAATAAACTTTGGTATACCATCACTACTGAATGCAGGGAAATAAAAATAGCATCATAACAAATTGAATGAAGAAGCAGGTATATGAATTTAATTATCTTCTATTAAGCCAGATACCAGTGACTTGGAAAATGTACAAGGTCATTCTTTACATTGATTTTTGTTTTTTTAAATATAGATATTTTTCATTCAACATATTAACTGTGTTAACATGTATGGATTTGCTGGAGTTTATAATGAATTAATACGTGAATATGTTGGCAATTCTCATTGATGAGAATTAATAGGAAACTACAAATTTAATTAGAAGAAAAATTTGACAACCCAATAAAAAATTGGCTCATGACCTGAGCAGACTTCAAGAAAAGCAAATCCAAATGATTGATAATTACATTAAAAAGTCCTCAATTCTATTATTAAAAAAATATATAGTAATGCTTGTAGTATTGGACTAATGTTAATATCCTGGTTTTGATCATATTCTTGTGGTTACATAAGATGCTAACATTAAGGGGAATAGGCTGAGGATATGCAGGAAGTCACTACTCAATTTTTTGTTTGAGGTATAATTGAAAAATAAAATTATATACATTTAAAGTATACAATTTGATGTTTTGATATATGTATACATTGTGAAATTATCATGACAATCAAGCTAATCAACATACCCATTTCTTCCATGTAGTTATTTGTGTGTGGGGGGTGGGTGGGTGAAAACGCTTAAGATCTAAATTCTTAGCAAACTTCAAGTACACAATACAGTTTAGTTAACTAGAGTCACCATGCTGTACATTAGATTTCTAGATTTTATTTATCTTGAATAACAGAAACTTTTACCAACATGAAACCCATTGACAAAAATTTTTGACCAACATCTCCTCATTTTCCCCACTGACCAACCCTTGGAACCCAGTATTCTACTCTGCTTCTATGAGTTGAAATACTTTTAGATCCCACATGTAAGTGAGGGCATATCTTTCTGTGTCTGGCTTATTTCAATTAAAATAATGCCTTCCAGGTTTATCCATACTGTTATAATATCAAAATGTCCTTCTTTTTTAATGCTGAATAATATTCCATTGTGTATATCACACTTTCTTTATCCATTCATCCGCTGACAGACATTTAGGTTGTTTCCATTTCTTGCCTTCTGAGAATAGTGCTACAATGAACATGAAAGTACAGATGTCTCTTTGAGATACTGATTTCATTTCCTTTGCGTACATACCCAGAAACTGGATTGCTGGGTCCATATGGCCATTCTATTTTTAATTTTTTGAGGCATCTCCATGCTGTTTTCTATAATGGCTGTACCAATTTACATTCTCATCAACAGTGCACAAGAGGTCATTTTTCTTTATAGCCTTGCCAACACCTGTTATTTTTTTGTGGTTCTGAAAACAGCCATTCTGACTGGAATAAGGTGATGTCTCACTGTGGTTTTGATTCGCATTTCCCTGATAATTAGTGATGTTGGGCACATTTTCATATATCTGTTGTTTTTTTGTAAGTATTCTTTTGAAAAATGTCTATTCAGATCCTTTGTTCATTTTTTAATAGGGTTGGTTATTTGGTTTTTGCTATTGAGTTGTTTGAGTTCCTTATATTATAAATATTAACCCGTTATCAAATATATGGTTTGCAAATATTTCTTCCTACTCTGTAAGTGGCTCTTCTATTCTGCCGATTGTTTCTTTTGCTGTGCAGAAGATTTTTAGTTTGAAACAATCCCGCTCGCCTATTTTTGCTTTTGTTGCCTCTACTTTTGGTGTCATATCTGAAAAATCATTGTCCAAGCCAATGTCAAGAAAATTTTTTTTCTATTTTTCTTTTTTTTTCTAGTAATTTCACTCATTCTGGTCTTTAAGACATTAATCCATTTAGAGGTGGTTTTTTTTGTATTTGGTGTGAGATAAAGGTCCAATTTCATTCTTCTGAATGAAGATACACAGTTTTCCCAGCATTAGCCTCTGTCTTCTTTAGTTTTCTCTGGTGCTCCCATGGAGACCACAGCTACTGAGGGGCAGTTGCAGCTGTGCAAAAGAGGCACAGAGACCCACAGAGAAAATAAATTATTCTGGAACACTGTGAAGAAATGGCTAACTCAGCTGAAGAAAAGCATTTATGGAAGACTTCCCTAGGAGGAATAAAAAAATAATGTTAAGACAAGTCAAGGGAGGTGGGAGAAAGGCATTCTAGGAGAAGGGGCCAGCTTGAGCAAAGGAACACCAGGCTTCAGAAGCCACACAAAGGACATGGAGGAACTGCCTAAATGTTTGGTGTTGCTGGGACTCCAAATCAAGCAGGATATATAATATTCAAGATATTGCATGTCTTCCTATATTTTCACCTTCCCTCTACTCTTCAATCATTTCTGCCATGTACACAGTCTCTGGATGATTTTATCCATACCTAATTATTCAATGTCTATATCTCTCCAGACTCTGATTTCTAGCATCATCTCTCATTTCTTTTGTCTTCTATGCTCAGTGATTTTCTAGACTGTTGGAGCATACTAATTTCATTGATATTTTCTTGGCTGCTTCCCTTTACGACTTCCTAAAGAATTCAAGATGCTTTTGTAAGTACACTCTCCTTTGGGATTTGACTTTGACTTTTATTACTGTTCTTGCTAGTTTTTCCTTTCTCTCTGACAATTCTTTGCATGCCTAACTTTCTGGGTTCCCTGTCTTTTCCCTTAAACATTGGTGACATCAATTCTTTTAAGACTGGTCTTGAGTTAGTTCACTGAGACACACAAATTCCACCAAAACTTGTCTAATGATCCCTAAAATTTCTGTCCTACATTTTCAAATACCTAATGAGTATGACCTCCTGAATATGTTGTCACCACATCAAACTCAGTACTTTCTTAACTAATACTATCATCTTTCATTAAATCTCAACTGCTGTGACTTTCAGACCCCTTGGGTGATTTCTGACATCATCTGTGATTTTTTTGCTCTTCATACATTGTATTTAAATGCAATCAATTGCCATCTCCAGTGCCCTCTGCCTCTAAGTTATCTCTGAAATGGATCCCTTCCTCTCCACTTTTACCATTACTCTGAAACTTCAGTTCTATGTCTCTTCTCAGCTATGCAATTTAAGATAATTCCTTCACTTTTAGCCTCAACATGTTCCAATTAAGGAATGTTATTTTAATAAGAGTATAGAAGGTAAAGTATGCTGTACTTTCTTCTCACAAACCTTCCATAACTTTCCTTGACTGCACAATTAAGCATATATTCTTAGCCTACCACTGTAGCAAAGTTAATTCCATCCTGCCATTCAAACTGTATTTTATAGCCCTTCCCAACACATGGCCCAAGGTCTGGCCAAATTGAACCTTGCACATCTCTTTATGTGACTTGAGCATTTCCACTCAGGCTGCCCATTCTCATGCCTCCATTTGTCATGTTGTTCTTAGTAGCTCCTTGTTTCTAAATTGGACCCATTTTTTTAAGGCTCACTCTTAAAAAGTCATTTTTTAAGGACTTTTCTGAATTCTTCAACCAGAGTAATTTTCTACCAAATCTATATATGCTTCGAACTTGTGTATAGCTTTCTAAATGTACCTAGCATAAATTATTTCATACTGTAATTCTTTATAAACAATATTTATCTTCTCCCATGGAGTATTTGTAAGCCTTCTGATATCCCAGTCTGTTACTTTCTTTTACTCAGCTCCTGCTTTCCCCCCAAACATATAGCACATGGTACATTTTTTAAAGCTGATTCAGTATATATGCAAATATATAATTATGAATGTCATCCATAGATACATGTGTGTATGCATGGACATATCTCATTTTCCTGGACTATTTCAGCAGCATGGGATCCATTTTTATGCACTTACAGGCTCTCAACTATGTTCAGAATAGTTTGTCACTTTGAGAAACATATGACAATATAGTGTTATTTAATGTATATATGAGTATTTATATATCAGGATTTCTTAACCTTGGCATGATTGACACTTTGGATCTAATAATTCTTTGTTGTGGGAGGCTGCCTGGTGCACTGTAGGGTGTTTAGCAGCATCCTTGGACTCTACCAACTAGATACCAGGAACACCACTCCCCTATTGTGACAATCAAAAATGTCTTTTGCTGTTAGCACTGCTCACTGGGGGCCAAATTCACTCCCACTCTTATTGAGAATGATAGTTTTATAAAAGTGAGTATCCAACCATATATCCGCATGTATTAGTAAGAGTAGGCTGTGTTGTGCATCAGTAACAAAGCTTAGCCTTATTACAATATGTGTCTCTATCTCATTCACTCATAACACAGTGGTGATATTCCCATCTGGGAGTCTTCCCTGAGTGAGCTTTTACCATGCAGGGGTTCAAATCTGGGCTCCTCCTGTTATGAGTCTTAACAATCTCAGAAGTTTCTGCTTTGAGCTGCATGTATGTGTGTGAGAGATAAAACAGTGTATTGTGGAAGATAATTAGAAGCTGGACCTGAAAATAGATTCCATTTCTTCTACTAATTTCACTCACCAAAACAAGTCTCATGTGTCACCTCTATGCAAAGGAGTTTGGGAATTGAAACCTTCTTGTGTCCAGAGGAAATCAAAACAGTTTGATAAACATATTGTTTCAGTCACATTACATATGAATCATTGAAACTTAATAATAGGAATTTTTGACCATTACTGACCGTTAAAATCTGTATTCAGTAATAGTTTAGAAATTCTATTCTGTCCACAATAGAGTTACAGAGACAATCTACCACACATCCCCTCCGTCCCACACACATGAAGCAACAGCAAAGCAAGCAAAATACATGAAACAGCAATTGTCAAGATAGTGATCTTTAACAGGAAACAAACAGGGCAAGCTTTATTTGTAATAGCCCCAAACTAGAAAAAAGCAAAATGTCCACAAACAGATTAATGGATGAATAGACTGTGGCATATCCATAGAATGGGATATCACTCAGCAATATAGAGGAATAAAATATTGATAAACTTGACAATATGGAAGATTCTTAAAATAATTGTGCTGAGTTAAAGTCATCAGACAAAAATACAATACTTACTGTAGGATAACATTTATATAAAACTCTAGAAAATGCAAACTAATCTACAGTGAGAGAAAGTCCATCAGTAGTTGTCTGGGGACATGGGGAGGGTGAAGGTGAAAGGGAGAGGTTACAAAGGGGCATGAAGGAAACTTAGGAGTGATGGAAATGGTCACAATCTTGATTGGGGTGACTGTTTCAGGGATATATACATACATCTACACTTATTAAACTACTTACCCAAATCTGTGCAGTATATTTTTATTTTAGTTATGGTAACTTTAATCATTTCATTGAAGTGTAGTTTATTTACTATGTTATATTAACTTCTTCTGTACAGCAAAGTGACTCAATTATATATATATATATATATATATATATATATATATATATATATATATATACTTTTTCATATTCTTTTCCATTATGGTTTGTCAGAGGATATTGAAGATAGTTCCCTTTGCTATACAGTAGGACTTTGTTGTTTATACATCCTATATATAATAGTTTGCCTCTGCTAATCCCAAACTCCCGATCCTTTCCTCCCCAACCCCCTTCCTTGGCAACCACAAGTCTGTCCTCTCTATATTTAGTCTGTTTTTGTTATGTAGATATGTTGATTTGTATCTTATTTTAGATTCCACATATAAGTGATATCATAAGGTATTTGTCTTTCCCTTTCTGACTTACTTCACTTTGTATGATAATCTCTAGGTCCATCCATGTTGCTGCAGATGACATTATTTCATTCTTTTTGATGACTGAGTAATATTCCATTGTATATATGTACCACATCTTTTTTTTAAAGTTTTTTTAAATTAGTTCCTGCTTTATAACAAAGTGAATCAGTCATACATATACATCTGTTCCCACATCCCTTCCCTCTTGCATCTCCCTCCCTCCCACCCTCCCTATCCCACCCCTCCAGGCGGTCACAAAGCACCGAGCTGATCTCCCTGTGCTATGCGGCTGCTTCCCACTAGCTATCTACCTTACGTTTGGTACTGTATATATGTCCATGCCTCTCTTTCACTTTGTCACAGCTTACTCTTCCCCCTCCCCATCTCCTCAAGTCCATTCTCAAGTAGGTCTGTGTCTTTATTCCCGTTTTACCCCTAGGTTCTTCATGACATTTTTTCCCTTAAATTCCATATATATGTGTTAGTATACGGTATTTGTCTTTCTCTTTCTGACTTACTTCACTCTGTATGACAGACTCTAGGTCTATCCACCTCATTACAAATAGCTCAGTTTCGTTTCATTTTATGGTTGAGTAATATTCCATTGTATATATGTACCACATCTTCTTAATCCATTCATCTGTCAATGGACATTTTGGTTGCTGCCATGTCTTAGCTATTGTAAATAATGATGCTATGAACATAGGGGTGCATGTATCTTTTTGAATTATGGTTTTGTCTGCGTATACACCCAGGAGTGTGATTGCTGGATCATATGGCAACACTATTTTTAGTTTTTTGTAGAACCTCCATACTGTTTTCCATCGTGGCTGTGCTTTGTGCATCTGCAATTATTTTGGCCTTAGAGAGAGTTAATTTTCTGGAGAGTCTGGACAAACCAAAACACATTAAAATTGAGTTACGTTATGGTAGTTTTAATGTAATTCAATTTTAATGTGCTTTGGTCCATTCAGAGCATCCAGAAAGTTAACTGTCTCTAAGGCCAAAAAAATTGCAGACAAACAAAGCCTGACACCCTTAACACAGGTCTCCCTTTCTTATATTACATGCACTTGGCCTTACTTTCTTAGGAAGTAGGAATCAACATTCATAGGGAGGAGTAGCAGAAAATAAATAATAAAACTTTAGGCAAGAAAAGAAGAATTTAAATCAAAGCTTCAGAATTCAGGCTCTTGCTCAGAGTCAAAGTGCCCAATCTTTGTTTCAAACAGACTGGAATTTCATCAAGGCCAAAATTTGCTCAAGATTCCCAAGTCAAATGAATTATTTGCACGTTTATTGGATTCAGGGGCTGCTTTAGCCTGAGCCGTTGAAAATGCATCAGTGGCCTGGCCTTGAGATAGTGAATCTGAGATGTGTCTATTTTTATTTTTTGAGATGTGTTTACTTTGAACTAAGTTTCAGAGATTCAGCAACCCTCTCTACCTTGTGCAAGGTCACTGGCTCCCCAAGATTTCAGGTCTTGTTTTACTTAAGCCTCATTTCTCCACTTTCAGATCCTAAAGGAAATTTTTATCAAAAACATATTCAGTGCCAGGCCAAAGATACCTGTCAATGAAAAAAAAAGTTGACTTTTCAACCATCCGTACCATTGGTTTCTCAAGAAGGAAATCATTGATCTCTCTGTTAGAGCTGTGGAGAGAAATTTATTAAAAAAAGAAAAATATGGCTCAAGTGTGAAAATCAATGCAGTTGAGAGAAAAAAAAAATGGACTAACAGAGACTTTGTAGATATTCCACAAAGAAGGAGAAAGAAATGACAATTGAATTTCAGTGAAATACAAATACGATGAGAAATGAAATCACTTTGTTCATGCAGTTTAATTTCTAAGAAGAATGTCTTGAGGGAAAATACTCTGTAATTTTAATTCTAATCCTGAAGCAAATATTCTAAGTTTTTTTAAATGACTGCCAACTTTAAATAAATAAGAGAATGTATATTTTAACTTATATGAAATAAAAGTTTTATCCTCCAGAGTCTGACCTATTTTCATACATATTGATTTGCTAGCTTCAAATGAGGTGCCTTCCCTTTTTCTCTTTTTACAATTGACAAAAAGAAAATTAATCTCTCCCAAGACATGGTAATACAATTGCCTTTTCTTCCATTTTGAATTCACTGATAGTCTAGCATGGAACTTGATGTATTTTCTTGAAAGTGTTAAGAGTAGAGACGTGACTCAAAACTATTGTATCTATAGTAGAAAATATATTGTAGCATCACATTTTCTATAACTACTGTGAACACAACCATAAATGTAAATGTATGAAGAAAGAAACATTTACGGAAATCTCTACCACATGGAAGAGAGTTTTAAATTCATAAGTATGATTTAGGGCAAAAAACAAATTATTTGGAGGTAGCAAAACTTGAGTTCAAGACCTGTCTTCACCTCTGTTAAGATATATATAGTAGAATATTAAACTGAAAATTCCTACTGAGATTCTAATGTGGCAGACATTAAATATTAAATTGTGAAACACACCACCCAATTTTGATGACTCCGAAACCAACCCCCCCATTCCCTATTCCCATTGAGGGTATTAAAGGATGAGGAAAAGAGCAGATTGGTGCTGAGGGGTTGGATGGACTTGTCTGAAGAACTCGCTGCTGTGAGTCCAGTGGCTCCATATGGCAGAATTTTGGAAGGCATGGGTCCCTTCTCTCAAACCTGGTAAGAAGATCCTTAAAAAGACTAGTCAGTAAGTTTTATAAATTATAATTCCACTCTGTAATTGAGAGATGAGAGTGGATTTGAATTCCAACCAAAAAAAAAAAAAAATAGCCACCAAAACATCAGTTTAGGACTTACCCAGTGCAGCTGCCTAAGGAAAGGTAAGAAGACGTAGGACACTGAATTCTTAATCATTGCAGAAGTCTTTGCAAGCTATGTGACAAACAAGAGACAAGACTCTGCTGCTATAAAAGTCTCCAGGAGAGATCATTAGAAGTTGTGGTGGAGGAGATATCAGAGTACCCACATTCCAATCTCAAAAGCACCCAAACAAGGAATAGTCAGCTTTAAAGATCTCCCAGTCACAGAAAGTGCAAAGCTAACAAGTCAAAAGTAAGGGAGGACTTGAGCTATAAAAATGAGATGCTGGCTGTCCTTCTCTGGATGTTTATTCCCACCTGCCTGAGGCCCTATCTGAGGAGGAAAGTGTTAACGATTAAATGGAATGAGATATTCTAATTTGAAATTGTGTTTTATGATTTAAAGTGATATTAGGATTTTGTATTCCCTGAAAGTCACCAAAAAAACTCACAAGATTCCTGAAGAGTCATCTAATGGGGCAGGGGAAACACTAGCCCCATTGAGCTGTTTAAAAGCAAGAGAGTGGGCAGCAAAAATTCCTTTATTTTCTGTTTGCATCCCATTGGTAGAGCTTGTTTAAGATACAAGCTACATGGATAATTTTAGGCCTCACAAAACCTGTGTTTCCTCACTGTGACTGAGAGGACTGAATATGATAGAAATAACTTCACCTAGCATGCTTCTGAATATTGTTCTCCAGCCCTTTCTTACCATTGCTAGCTTCCTGCTGCCCTTAGAGTCTCCTCTCCTGCTTTCTCTGGCTTCTTTCCTTCATTCAATTATTTTTTCTCCTTTTGAGTCAGTAGTAGAATTGCTGTCACAGAATTTTTGTTTGTGAAATGGAACAGGACAACTTTTAGGCCTACAGCAGAAAAACTTCTCCTTAAAAGTGTAGAACAAACTATGAGGGATACACAATTAATAGTAGATAAAATAATTTGAAAAGTAAAAGAATATGGGGGCCATTCTGGAAAGATCAATCAGCTATTCACACCCTGACAGCAACAATGGAATCTTTGAATGAAGACCTTGAATCATTGAGAAAAAAGTGAACTATGTTCATAAGATTATAATTAATAGAGCAGGGGCCAAGGAATCTGGAATAGCTTTTTATCAAATACCATACCAATAGATAATTCATAGTTATCAAATAGTTGATACTGAAATGATAGTCATTGAATTAAAACATGAAAAAAATACCTGGTATAATTTTTTGAAAAAGACAAAGAAATGTTTGCTCTTAGACATAAGCAATCCAAGATTGTCATCATAAGAATGATTACAATTAATAAAATTATGTCAACAAAGTCAAGTCTTTAAGATAAATACACAAAAGTTGATCATTATATATATATATATATATATATATATATATATATATATATATATCAGTAACTAATTTGAAGATCTAACAAAAAATTCTCAACATGATTTTTAAATTGGAATATCCTAACTTTAAACTGTTTACCAAGGTAATTGTGAGGGGGTAATATTAATTACACATATGTAACAAGAGCCAAACAGGAAACAAATAAATGGAAAGCCATAGCAGGTTTCTTGAGCAGAAGAACAATGTTATAATGATCACAAATCTTCAAAAGTCCATTTATACTTTTAAACTAATGTCAAAAAAATACTGCAAAGAAACACAAAAGACTCATATTTATATGGAAGATTAAGACATTAAAACTAAATACTATTTTTAAAGCAAAGTTGATATGATGAGACTTGTGGACTCAGTTGAAGCTACAAATGATATGAAAACATGATATAAAGCTGTAGTAATTTTTTTTAAAAAATATGACTCCACTTGAATGCATTTTATTTTACTTTTTTTATTTTATTATTATTTTTTTATTTTTTTATTAGTTTCTGCTTTATAACAAAGTGAATCAGTCATACATATACATCTGTTCCCACATCCCTTCCCTCATGCATCTCCCTCCCTCCCACCCTCCCCATCCCACCTCTCCAGGCGGTCACAAAGCACCGAGCTGATCTCCCTGTGCTCTGCGGTTGCTTCTCACTATCTATCTACCTTATGTTTGGTAGTGTATATATGTACAAGCCTCTCTTTCGCTTTGTCACACCTTAACCTTCCCCCTCCCCATCTCCTCAAGTCCATTCTCAAGTAGGTCTGTGTCTTTATTCCCGTTTTACCCCTAGGTTCTTCATGACTTTTTTTTTTAAATTCCATATATATGTGTTAGCATACGGTATTTGTCTTTCTCTTTCTGACTTACTTCACTCTGTATGACAGACTCTAGGTCTATCCACCTCATTACAAATAGCTCAGTTTCATTTCTTTTTATGGCTGAGTAATATTCCATTGTATATATGTGCCACATCTTCTTTATCCTTTCATCCGATGATGGACACTTAGGTTGTTTCCAGCTCTGGGCTATTGTGAATAGAGCTGCAATGAACATTTTGGTACATGTCTCTTTTTGAATTATGGTTTTCTCAGGGTATATGCCTAGTAGTGGGATTGCTGGGTCATATGGTAGTTCTATTTTTAGTTTTTTAAGGAACCTCCATACTGTTCTCCATAGTGGCTGTACCAATTCACATTCCCACCAGCAGTGCAAGAGTGTTCCCTTTTCTCCACACCCTCTCCAGCATTTATTGTCTCTAGATTTCTTGATGATGGCCATTCTGACTGGTGTGAGATGATATCTCATTGTAGTTTTGATTTGCATTTCTCTAATGATTAATGATGTTGAGCATTCTTTCATGTGTTTGTTGGCAGTCTGTATATCTTCTGTGGAGAAATGCCTATTTAGGTCTTCTGCCCATTTTTGGATTGGCTTGTTTGTTTTTTTGCTATTGAGCTGCATGAGCTGCTTATAAATTTTGGAGATTAATCCTTTGTCAGTTGCTTCATTTGCAAATATTTTCTCCCATTCTGAGGGTTGGCTTTTGGTCTTGGTTATGGTTTCCTTTGCTGTGCAAAAGCTTTGAAGTTTCATTAGGTCCCATTTGTTTATCTTTGTTTTTATTTCCATTTCTCTAGGAGGTGGGTCCAAAAGGATCTTGCTGTGATTTATGTCATAGAGTGTTCTACCTATGTTTTCCTCTAAGAGTTTGATAGTTTCTGGCCTTACATTTAGGTCTTTAATCGATTTTGAGCTTATTTTTGTGTATGGTGTTAGGGAATGATCTAATCTCATACTTTTACATGTCCCTATCCAGTTTTCCCAGCACCACTTATTGAAGAGGCTGTCCTTTCTCCACTGTACATTCCTGCCTCCTTTATCAATGATAAGTTGGCCATATGTGCGTGGGTTTATCTCTGGGCTTTCTATCCTGTTCCATTGATCTATCTTTCTGTTTTTGTGCCAGTGCCACACTGTCTTGATTACTGTAGCTTTGTAGTACAGTCTGAAGTCAGGGAGCCTGATTCCTCCAGCTCCGTTTTTCGTTCTCAAGATTGCTTTGGCTATTCGGGGTCTTTTGTTTTTCCAAACAAATTTTGAAATTTTTTGTTCTAGTTCTGTGAAAAATGCCAATGGTAGTTTGATAGGGATTGCATTGAATCTGTAGATTGCTTTGGGTAGTAGAGTCATTTTGACAATATTGATTCTTCCAATCCAGGAGCATGGTATATCTCTCCATCTATTTGGATCATCTTTAATTTCTTTCATCAGTGTCTTATAATTTTCTGCATACAGGTCTTTTGTCTCCTTAGGTAGGTTTATTCCTAGATATTTTATTCTTTTTGTTGCAATGGTAAATGGGAGTGTTTTCTTGATTTCATTTTCAGATTTTTCATCATTAGTGTACAGGAATGCCAGAGATTTCAGTGCATTAATTTTGTATCCTGCTACTTTACCAAATTCATTGATTAGCTCTTGTAGTTTTCTGGTAGCATCTTTAGGATCCTCTATGTATAGTATCATGTCATCTGCAAACAGTGACAGCTTTCCTTCTTCTTTTCCAATTTGGATTCCTTTTATTTCCTTTTCTTCTCTGATTGCTGTGGCTAAAACTTCCAAAACTAGGTTAAATAAGAGTGGTGAGAGTGGGCAGCCTTGTCTTGTTCCTGATATTAGTGGAAATGCTTTCAGTTTTTCACCATTGAGGACGATGCTGGCTGTGGGTTTGTCATATATGGCCTTTATTATGTTGAGGAAAGTTCCCTCTATGCCTACTTTCTGCAGGGTTTTTATCATAAATGGGTGTTGAATTTTGTCGAAAGCTTTCTCTGCATCTATTGAGATGATCATATGGTTTTTCTCCTTCAATTTGTTAATATGGTGTATCACATTGATTGATTTGCGTATATTGAAGAATCCTTGCATTCCTGGAATAAACCCCACTTGATCATGGTGTATGATCCTTTTAATGTGCTGTTGCATTCTGTTTGCTAGTATTTTGTTGAGGATTTTTGCATCTATGTTCATCAGTGATATTGGCCTGTAGTTTTCTTTCTTTGTGACATCCTTGCCTGGTTTTGGTAACAAGGTGATGGTGGCCTCGTAGAATTAGTTTTGGAGTGTTCCTTTCTCTGAAATTATTTGGAAGAGTTTGAGAAGGATGGGTGTTAGCTCTTCTCTAAATGTTTGATGGAATTCGCCTGTGAAGCCATCTGGTCCTGGGCTTTTGTTTGTTGGAAGATTTTTAATCACAGTTTCAATTTCAGTGCTTGTGATTGGTCTATTCATATTTTCTATTTCTTCCTGAGTCAGTCTTGGCAGGTTGTGCATTTCTAAGAATTTGTCCATTTCTTCCAGGTTGTCCATTTTATTGGCATAGAGTTGCTTGTAGTAATATCTCATGATCTTTTGTATTTCTGCAGTGTCAGTTGTTACTTCTCCTTTTTTATTTCTAATTCTATTGATTTGAGTCTTCTCCCTTTTTTTCTTGATGAGTCTGGCTAATGGTTTGTCTATTTTGTTTTTCTTCTCAAAGAACCAGCTTTTACTTGTATTGATCTTTGCTATCGTTTCCTTCATTTCTTTTTCATTTATTTCTGATCTGATCTTTATGATTTCTTTCCTTCTGCTAACTTTGGGGGATTTTTGTTCTTCTTTCTCTAATTGCTTTAGGTGCAGGGTCAGGTTGTTTACTCGAGATGTTTCCTGTTTCTTAAGGTGAGATTGTATTGCTATAAAGTTCCCCCTTAGTACTGCTTTTCCTGCATCCCATAGGTTTTGGGTCGTTGTGTCTCCATTGTCATTTGTTTCTAGGTATTTTTTAATTTCCTCTTTGATTTCTCCACTGATCACTTCGTTATTGAGTAGTGTATTGTTTAGCCTCCATGTGTTTGTATTTTTTACAGATCTTTTCCTGTAATTGATGTCTAGTCTCATAGCATTGTGGTCGGAAAAGATACTTGATACAATTTCAATTTTCTTAAATTTACCAAGGCTTGATTTGTGACCCAAGATATGGTCTATCCTGGAGAATGTTCCATGAGCACTTGAGAAAAATGTGTATTCTGTTGTTTTTGGATGGAATGTCCTATAAATGTCAATTAAGTCCATCTTGTTTAATGTATCATTTAAAGCTTGTGTTTCCTTATTTATTTTCATTTTGGATGATCTGTCCATTGGTGAAAGTGGGGTGTTAAAGTCCCCTACTATGAGTGTGTTACTGTCGATTTCCCCTTTTATGGCTGTTAGTATTTGCCTTATGTATTGAGGTGCTCTTATGTTGGGTGCATAAATATTTACAATTGTTATACCTTCTTCTTGGATCGATCCCTTGATCATTATGTAGTGTCCTTCTTTGTCTCTTCTAATAGTCTTTATTTTGTCTGATATAAGAATTGCTACTCCAGCTTTCTTTTGATTTCCATTTGCATGGAATACCTTTTTCCATCCCCTTACTTTCAATCTGTATGTGTCTCTAGGTCTGATGTGGGTCTCTTGTAGACAGCATATATATGGGTCTTGTTTTTGTATCCATTCAGCCAGTCCATGTCTTTTGGTGGGAGCATTCAATCCATTTACATTTAAGGTAATTATTGATATGTATGTTCCTATTCCCAATTCCTTAATTGCTTTGGGTTCGTTATTGTAGGTATATTCCTTCTGTTGTGTTTCTTGCCTAGAGAAGTTCCTTTAGCATTTGTTGTAAAGCTGGTTTGGTGGTGCTGAACTCTCTCAGCTTTTGCTTGTCTGTAAAGCTTTTAATTTCTCCATCAAATCTGAATGAGATCCTTGCTGGGTAGAGTAATCTTGGTTGCAGTTTTCTCTCCTTCATCACTTAGTATGTCCTGCCACTCCCTTCTGGCTTGTAGAGTTTCTGCTGAGAGATCAGCTGTTAACTTGATGGGGATTCCCTTGTGTGTTATTTGTTGTTTTTCCCTTGCTGCTTTTAATATGATTTCTTTGTGTTTAATTTTTGACAGTTTGATTAATATGTGTCTTGGTGTATTTCTCCTTGGATTTATTCTGTATGGGACTCTCTGTGCCTCCTGGACTTGATTACCTATTTCCTTTCCCATATTAGGGAAGTTTTCAACTATAATCTCTTCAAATATTTTCTCAGTCCCTTTCTTTTTCTCTTCTTCTTCTGGAACCCCTATAATTCGAATGTTGGTGCATTTAATGTTGTCCCAGAGGTCTCTGAGACTGTCCTCTGTTCTTTTCATTCTTTTTTCTTTCTTTTGCTCTGCATCAGTTATTTCCACTATTTTATCTTCCACCTCACTTATCCGTTCTTCTGCCTCAGTTATTCTGCTATTGATCCCATCTAGAGTATTTTTCATTTCATTTATTGTGTTTTTAATTGATGCTTGATTCATCTTTAGTTCTTCTAGGTCCTTGTTAACTGTTTCTTGCATTTTGTCTATTCTATTTCCAAGATTATGGATCTTGGAAATAGAATCTTGGATCATCTTTACTATCATTATTCTGAATTCTTTTTCATGTAGACTGCCTATTACCTCTTCCTTTGTTAGTTCTGGTAGGTTTTTATCTTGCTCCTTCACCTGCTGTGTGTTTTCCTGTCTTCTCATTTTGCTTATGTTACTGTGTTTGGGGTCTCCTTTTTGCAGGCTGCAGATTCGTAGTTCCCATTGTTTTTGGTGTCTGTCCCCAGTGGCTAAGGTTGTTTCAGTAGGTTGTGTAGGCTTCCTGGTGGAGGGGACTAGTGCCTGTGTTCTGGTGGTTGAGGCACGATCTTGTCTTTCTGGTGGGCAGGTCCACGTCTGGTGGTGTGTTTTGGGGTGCCTATGGCCTTATTATGTTTTTAGGCAGCCTCTCTGCTAATGGGTGGAATTGTGTTCCTGCCTTGCTAGTTGCTTGGCATAGGGTGACCAGCACTGTAGCTTGCTGGTCGTTGACTGAAGCTGGGTGCTGGTGTTGAGATGGAGATCTCTGGGAGACTTTCGCCACTTGATATTATGTGGAGCTGGGAGGTCTCTTGTGGACCCGTGTCCTGAAGTTGGCTCTCCCACTTCAGAGGCACAGCACTGACTCCTGGCTGCAGCACCAAGAGCCTTTCATCTACCCGGCTCAGAATAAAAGGGAGAAAATGTAGAAAGAAAGAGTTAGTAGAAGAAAGAAAGAGAGAGAGAAAGAAAGGAAGAAGGAAAGAAAGGAAGGAAGGAAGAAAGAAAGAAAGAAAGCAGGGAAGGAGGGAGGACGGATGGAAAGAAAGAAAGAAAGAAAGGAGGGAGGGAGGAAGGAAAGAAAAAGAAAGAGTGAAAGGAAGGAGGGAGGGAGGGAGGGAGGAAGGAAAGAAAGAGAGAAAGAAGGAAAGGAGGGGCGGAGGGAGGGAGGGAGGAAGGGAAGGTAGGAAAAAAAGGAAGAGCAGGTAAAGTAAAATAGAATAAAGTATGAAATATAGTAGCGTTATTAAAATTAAAAAGTAATTATTGAAAAAAAAAACGGACAGATAGAACCCTGGGACATATGGTGGAAGCTAAGCTATACAGAGAGAATCTTACACAGAAGAATACACATACACATTCACAAAAAGAGAGCAGGGGGAAAAATCAAAAATCTTGCTCTCCAAGTCCAGCTCCTCAATTTGGGATAATTCGTTGTAAAAAGAGGAGAAGGGGGGAAAGTCTTAAATCTTGTCCTCAAAGTCCACTTCCTCAATCTGGGATGATTCGCTGTCAATTCATGCAGTCCACAGACGCAGGGCACATCAAGTGGACCGTGGAGCTTTAATCCGCTGCCTCCGAGGCTGCACAGAGAGATTTCCCTGTCTCTTCTCTGCTCTCACAGCTCCCGGGTCTCAGCCTTGGACCTGGCCCCGCCTCTGTGCGTAGGTAGGTCGCCGGAGGGCATCCGTTCTTCGCTCAGACAGGACGGGTTTAAAGGAGCCGCTGATTCGGGGGCTCTGGCTCACTCAGGCAGAGGGGAGGGAGGGGCGCGCAGTGTGGGACGGGCCTGCGGCGGCAGAGGCCGGCGTGACGTTGCAGCAGCCCGAGGCGCTCCGTGCGCTTTCCCGGGAAAGCCGTCCTGGCTGTGGCGGGGTGCACAGGCCCCCCGGAAGGCGGGGCAAACAGTGATCCGCGCTCGCACCCAGGTCCCGCGGCGGCGGCAGCAGCAGCCCCAGCGTCCCACGCCCGTCTCCGGGGTCCGCGCCTTTAGCCGCGGCTCGCGCCCGTCTCCGGCGCTTCCCCAAGCAGCCCTCTTAATGCCCTCTCCACGCGCACCAGGAAACAAAAGGGAAGAAAAAGTGTCTTGCCTCTTCGGCAGCTCCAGACCGTTTCCCCGGACTCCCTCCGGGCTAGCCGTGGTGCACTAACCCCTTCAGGCTCTCTTCCTGCCGCCAGCCCCAGTCCGCTCCCTGCGCTCCGACTGAAAGCCGATACCCGAGCCTCAGCTCCCAGCCCCGCCCGCCCCGGCGGCCGAGCAGACAAGCCTCTCGGGCTGGTGTGTGCCTGAGGGCACCGATCCTCTGTGCTGGAATCTCTCCGCTTTGTCCTCCGCACCCCTGTTGCTGTGCTCTCCTCCACTACTCCGAAGCTTTCCTCCTCCGCCACCTGCAGTCTCCGCCCGCGAAGGGGCTTCTAGTGTGTGGAAACCTTTCCTCCGTCACGGCTCCCTCCCACGGGTGCAGGTCCCGTCCCTATCCTTTTGTCTCTGTATATTCTTTTTTCTTTTGTCCTACCCAGGTATGTGGGGAGTTTCTTGCCTTTTGGGGGGTCTGAGGTCTTCTGTCAGCGTTCAGTAGGTGTTCTGTAGGAGTTGCTCCACGTGTAGATGAATTTCTGATGTATCTGTGGGGAGGAAGGTGATCTCCGCATCTTACTCTTCCGCCATCTTCCTCCCGGGCCCCAGCTATACTTTCTAAAGAGCCTACAAAATTGAAATCAAAGTCCTTAATTTTCTGGTAATCAAATGAGAATTCACAAAGAAAATATATAATACAAATAGTAAATAATTATATGTAAGACTTTGAACTTAGTAATCAAAGAAATTCACATTGAAACAATGGGATACCATCTTCACCTTTAAAATTAACAATTATGTTTCTGTGAGGTTGATGAAGTATAAATCAACCTTACTGGTTGTATAAATCAACCAATGGTATAAATCAACCAACGGTACTTGTTTGCAGGTTTTTCAACCATTCATCATTTTATTTTTTCATTTATTTCATTTTATTTATTCATTAAGCAAGTAATTGTTCAACACTTAATATGATTAAGGCTCATGGCATTCAACTTATAACTACATCTTTCATTTCCAAACTTACTGTCTGCTCTTGCCTCTCAATAGGCCTGCCACCTTCATTTAGATGGATTTCTCTATGTTCCTTCAATTGCATTCCTCACATGCTGGCTTCTATCAGGCATAAAAGAACGTCTGTTGCATCGCTGGAGAAGCAAAGTGATTGTATTAGCTTGACTTGCTGCTGTAACAAAGTACTATAAACATAGTGAGCTAAAACAACACAAATTTCATATTTTACAGTTCTGGAGGTCAAAAATCAGAAAAGGGTCTCACTGGGCTAAAATAAAGTTCTTGGCAGGGCTGCACTCCTTTCTGGAGGCTCTAAGAGAGAATCTGCTTTCTTGCCTTTTCAAAACTCTAGAGATTGCCAACAGTCCTTGGCACGTGGCCCTGTTCCATAATCAAACCCAGTAATGATTAGTTGAGTCTTTCCATTAATGCCGTCTCTCTGGTCCTAATTCTTCTGCTTCCCTCTTTCCCATTTAAGGACACTAGTGATTACATTGGACCTCCCAGATAGTCCAAGATACTCCATTTATTTTAATACCTGAAGTTTAGCAGTCTTAGTTCCATCTGCAACCTTGACGTATAATATATTCACAGGTTCCCAGGGTTAGGATATGAACATCTTTGGGGGCCATTATTTTGCCTATCATAGTGATATACAGGAAAAGAAATGAAACAACATAGATTTTTATTCATATAGTTCTGGTTTGGGATTTTCACTCTTATCACTTATGTTCTTTATCTGTGACATTGTGCAAGATTCATAATTTCTCTTAGACTCTGAGTCTTCATGTTTACCATAAGAAAAACAACCAAACAAACTATAAGAATTATATAGATATGTGTACCATGTAGCACACAGCAAACATTTAATAAATGATGCCTATTATAATTATTCAAAAAGTTACCAATATTTTAGCTTTAAGACCAGTCATATTTCTATAGGGTCCATTTATATGCATCCAATGAAGCAAATGTTTGGCTCTGTGGCATCTAACTGACCATGCATCAAAAAATCCAACATCAGTTGCATGCCAAGCATTGTGTTAATGCCACCCAAACTAATATCCAAAATGCAGATGCCATATTTATTGTGAACTTTAAAGATCCAATCAATGACTTTTTAAAAAACACCCAAAGTGTTATATATCATTTTGTTTCCAGTTGATTTAAATGTAAAAGAATCTAACTTGTGAAACCAGAGAGATTATTAAAGCAATTAACTGAAGTTGAGGAATGATTAAACAAGGTAATTTGAAGGGGAAGAAAATAGTGTGCTAATCACAGTTATGTAACTAGTTGAAATGGGATGGAGAGTAATATTTTTGGAATTATTTCTTTTTACAGATTAAGTATGCATTTTCTGGGAATAATTCTTACCAATTTGTATGATATTGCTCATTATTGTTTTCACTACTCATTTAGGATTAAAGAAAACATTTTGTTTTGGGGGTATATTAGTTAATGCTTTTAGTTTTTTGGTATACTTCACATAGCATTATAACTATGCTTCATGATATAAATGAAAATAATAATGAAAGTAATTACACGATATAGTAGTGACAAAGAAAATAATTTTGGGAAAATAGACACATATTTGTTGATGTGTAAATCATAATACATCCAATGGTTCTCAATGTCAGTAAAGCAGCCTTGATATGGCTTTCTCAACTCCCTCTATCTGTCACAATCCTGTCTACTTTTTCCTCAATTCATTCAGTATTAGTCATTTTTATCCTACATTTTCATAGCTTTTATGGAACTATGTTATAGCACAGTATTATTTAGATTCACCCTCAAGTAAGTATTGCAATTCTTACATATGGGACCATGTCTTAATCACCTGGGATTTTTTAACCAGCCCCCTAACATAGTAGCTTGTATTGTTCCCTGAACATATTGACATATCGCTATCCAGTAAATTCCAGCTGAATCAAAGTAGATCACTGAATCACATAGAGATGAAAGATCTGTAATAATAGAGCTATGAGACATAGATAAAAAAAACAGGTGATAACTCAAAAGCCTTGACACTTCATTTTATTCGGTTTTGGAACTAGGCTTTATAAAATGCATTAGCCCTTTAAATCCCCTAATCCTTGATCAGCCACCTACACTTAGGGTGCTCGTAAAGTGGATCAGAGAACTCTCCAGGTCCAACAACATACAGTATTATCTAGTAAGGTTTTTGGAACTCAGGCTCTGTGGGGTCTCTTATTCTGAAGATCTGGGTTAGAACATTTGTGATCTCATCTGTAAGGACTACTCTGGTCCCTTCATCTTCAAATGAGAGTATTTCTATGCATTTGCTGGGCCTCCAAGCTCTTCCCCTAAGGACACAGTTTTCTATCTCACCAGAGAGAGGTTACACACTCAAATTCTTAAAGCCTACTGCTATAATTTGTGCAAAGATGTACTTTGCCCAGTCAACATTTTTTTAAAAAATAGTAAAACGAAAGAAAGAATCAGGATGTACCCAGGCAGAGCATTCACTCTCAAATGGATACAGGTATTATCATTCCCTGCTGCTACTGTTCACATTCATAGGATCTCTTTGGTCCCTGGATTCATGTAAGTTTTCAGTTTCTGGTAATTGGAAGAAAGGTATCCTAAACCACCACCTCAGGTGCCCCATTATGGTGCTCACATTGCCTTTCAAGTTGATGGTGCTCTGTTGAGGCAATATGTGGCAGTGTATGCATGTGTACAGGTCTGTTTCATTGCATCAGCTGTTTAAGAGGGAGGAAAAAAAAGAAATCTTCAAATTAAGCAACGAAAAAACAAAAAAGAAAAAGTTATCCACACATAAGAGAGGGCCTTGAGTTTTGCTCATACCATGGAAATTCTCTGCATGTGGTAGCAAAGCCAGGTTTGTCTTCATGATCAGTGTCATTTCCTCCCCTTCCCCTGGGTGAAGGAGGGATTCTCCTGTAGACTCTAAAAGTTACTCTCAGTGTTCAGTAGAATTCAGCTTTAACTTTCACACCAAATGAAGACTTTGCAGATTCAATTCAGAAGCCCTGTAAAGTTCATCACTTGGGTTTTTCTTGGCTGATCTACACCTTCCTCTGCCCAGGCTTGGGAAGAAGGAACACGGTTTCCTTTGTAAGAGGATGAAAGGTAATGATAAATATTCTGAATCAAAAAATTGCTCTTCTTTTAAATAAACTTGCATGAGGGAATGTAAGTGATACATATTATAAATTAAAGATTTTACTAAGTGCATGAGCCATCTTATTCAGCCACATATCACTGGAGCAGGAGTTTATATGCTACTTGGGTGAGACAAACCACAAATAAATAAATAAAATAGAAAACACAAGGAATTATTTTTGAAGATGGTGGTAAGGATTATGGGTTAAAATCAAGCAGAAGAAAAAGATACAGAATGTCAGCATTAAGAGAAAGGTTTGCAATCTTAGGTAGGTTTATTAAGGGCAGGCTTTACTGAGAAAGTAATATCTGAGCAATACATAGGTGAAATATACAAATACATACAAGAGTGAAATTCCAGAATGAAAAACATTACCAACCACTATAGACTATAATAACAATGAAAGATGTAATAATAATAATAATAATAATAACGAATTTTACAATTGTATGGAAACACAAAAGACCCTGAATAGCCAAATCAATCTTGAGAAAGAAAAATGGAGCTGGAGGAGTCAGGCTCCCTGACTTCAGACTATACTATAAAGTTACAGTAATCAAGACAATATGGTACTGGCACAAAAACAGAAATATAGATCAATAGAACAGGATAGAAAGTACAGAGATTAAACCTATGCACTTATGGTCATCTTACAATGGAGAAAAGACAGCCTCTTCAATAAGCGGTGCTGGGAAAATTGGACAGCTACATGTAAAAGAGTGAAATTAGAACACACCCTAGCACCATATGCAAAAATAAACTCAAAATGGATTAAAGACCTAAATGTAAGGTCAGATACTATGAAACTTTTAAAGAAAAATAGAGGGAGGACACTCTCTGACATAAATCACAGAAAGATCTTTTTCGATCCACCTCCTAGAGTAATGAAAATAAAAACAAAATAAACAAAGGAGACCTAATTAAACTTAAAAGCTTTTGCACAGCAAAGGAAACCATAAGCAAAACAAAAAGAAAACCCTGAGAATGAGAGAAAATATTTGTGAACTAAGCAACTGACAAGGCTTTAATCTCCAAAATATACAAAGAGCTCATGCAGTTCAATATCAAAGAAAAAACAAACAACCCAATCATAAAATGGGTGGAAGATATAAATAGATATTTCTCCAAAGAAGACATAAAGATGGTTAAAAAGCGCATAAAAAGCTGCTCAACATCACTAATTATTAGAGAAGTGCAAATCAAAACTACAATTAGGTATCACCTCACACGGGTCAGAATGGCCATCATCAAAAAATCTAAAAACAACAAATGCTGGAGAGGGTGTGGAGAAAAGGGAACCCTCCTACACTGTTGGTGGGAATGCAAACTGGTACAGCCACTATGGAGAACAGTATGGAGATTCCTTAAAAAACTGAAAATAGAGTTACCATATAATTCAGCAATCCCACTCCTGGGTATGTATCTGGAGAAAATCATAATTTGAAAAGATATATGCACCCCAATGTTCATTGCAGCACTATTTACAATAGCCAGGACATGGAAGCAACCTAAATGTCCATTAACAGAGGCATGGATAAAGAAGATGTGGTATGTATGTATATATATATATATATATATATATATATATATATATATATATATATATATATATATATATATACATATACACACACACACACACACACACACACACAAAATAATTCCTTTTGCAGCAACATAGATGGACTTAGAGATTCTCATACTCAGAAAGAGAAAGGCAAAAATCATATGATATCACTTATATGTAGAATCTAAAAAAAGGCTACGAAAGAACTTATCTACAAAACCAAAATAGAGTTACAGAGGTAAAAAATAAACTTATGTTTACTGAGTGGGTAAGGAGTGAGGAGGGATAAATTGGAAGATTGGGATTGACATATACACACTACTGTATATAAAATAGATAACTCATAAGGACCTACTGTATAGCAGAGGGAATTCTACTCAATACTCTGTAATGGCCTATATGTGAAAAGAATCTAAAAAAGAATGGATATATATATTTGTATTGATATACACCTGAAACTAACACAACATTGTAAATTAATTATACCCCAATAAAAAAACAACTTCTCTCTCCATTTAGCCCCATCTGTTCTTACAAAAAAACAGCTCACTCAATTTATATATAAATTATCTAACCACAAATTTACAAAATTTCAGTTCTCTAGTGCTTTAATAGATTTTAAATGTCTTCAAAACATTCTGCTTTGATGTTTCAGTAAACAATATCCTATAACAAGTGAACTGGGAGACAAAGTTCCCAAGGGTTTACCTGGTGGTGCAGTGGTTGAGAGTCCACCTGCCGATGCAGGGGACGTGGGTTCGTGCCCCGGTCCGGGAGTATCCCGTGTGCCATGAAGTGGCTGGGCCCGTGGGCCATGGCCACTGGGCCTGTGCGTCTGGAGCCTGTGCTCCGTGGCAGGAGAGGCCACAGCAGTGAGAGGCCTGCATACCGCAAAAAAATAAATTTAAATAAAATATTAAAAAATAAAGGTCCCCAAACTTTAATGTGTTTTCCACCTCTTGTCCTTTCCAGGGCCATGAAATCTCCAGTATCAGTCACTTAATTTAATGTAAAAAAACCTCATTATCAGTCACTAAAATTTTAACAGGCAAGAGGAAAAAGAAAATGCATTTACTGAACCCACATTCAATGACAAGAACTTTACATGTATTACTTCATTCTAATCTTCACTAGGAAGATAAAAATTCTTTATGTATTATTTTCTCCATTTTATAGCTAAGAAAAAAATAGATTTAAGGAATTTAAATTACTTGTGCAAACTCACAGAGCTAAAAGCCAAGACAAAAATCTATCATATTTGCATAATCTCCATTGGGTAGCTAAAAACACTATGACGGAATTTAAATAACATCCAGAGTTGCATAGCTAAAGAGTGACAGAGTTACATAGTGTCGACTGGAAAAAACAAACAAACAAACAAAAACCCCAAAACGTACAAGGTAAGAGCAGTGAGTTTCAGTTTAATGTATTCTATGCAGGGACTTTACTGAAGACTATAGCCCAGGAGACAGACTCTCAGATAGCTCTGAGGAACTGCTCAGAAGAGGTGGTGGGGGAGAAGCCAGGATATATACACATTTTTTTTTTTACTGGGAAAAACATGTAGTCAAGCATAAAAAGGATACTGCTAATGAAAAAGAACAGACATCTCAAGTTAATTATTTTAGTGCTTTTCTATATATGGCAAGATGCAAGAATCTGGTATCATAGAAATTTTTCCTTAGATATACGTCTTAATCTAATGGCCATGTATCTAAAGCACAGAGTACTTCCTGGTTTACTCCATCCTGAATTCCTCTAAAGGTGCACAGGCAATGGGCAACGGTGGTGGGTTGCAACTTAATCCTTGAAGAGCTGGAATCGAGGGCAACATTCTTTGTTTTACCGAGGGTTGCGAAGTATTTCACGACGAATTTTTCCCCTGGTGCTAGGAATGCTCACTTCTAGGTCAAATGAGGATTCACCTACAAAAGTTCTCTGGGTCCTCTCTCTTTCTAGTCTATTATGATACAGGAAATGTTTCTTCTATGTTACTTCTCCCACATCTAGAGTTGCACTATTACAATTAATTTTATATGTGACCGAAGACCTCAAGACTTTTAGCCATCATTAGTTTTGTTAGAGACCTGGTTACACATAGGGTAATGCAAGAAACAACAATCTTATAAAATAAGCAGATTATAAGTAATATAGCTAGTAGCATTAATAAGTTTATGGTACATCAGAGAGAGCGACAAAGCATAAATAGTTTGAAAACAACAAATTAAAGCAATGATTAGTACAACTATTTGCAATCTGGATTTCAGTAGGCCACCAAGTTCAGAAGGGAGCCAGCTGGAGAAGCCAAATTCTAGAGGGATCAAGTAGAGAGAAAAAGTAAATGTTTTATCTGCATTTACAAAGGCATATTTTATTAAATTGCTGTAAGTTAGTGTAAAAGGTTTCCTCATGTCTGGGAAACAAATATTAAAAGCCAATAATATTTCTGACAAAAATTTATAAAATTATAAATTATATTAATCAGTTTATACAGTCCCATGTAATTGTTTTGATGATCGTGATTTTTTTGTGAGTATTTTATGAAGCTATCAAATTTTTCCTTAGAGTTTTAGAATTTTTTACCCAGTTCAGCAGTATGATCTAAAAGTCATCAGAAACCTATATTTGTCAAAAAGTCATTTTAATGAATCTTCTTGAAGAACTTTATTTTTGTAAAATCATCAGAGTAAAACAATAACTATCTATAAATGATAAGAGACTAAAAATGGCTTGCTAAAAGATCTGATTACAAGACAATAGACAAGGAAATTTGATTAGTTCTCTCACATACAACATTTTAAGGTAATAATTAGAATTATGACTGATAACTTACCAAGACATATCCAAATTTTAGTAACCTCATATAATAATATTTACCCATATGATATACCTAAGAAAGTTTATCATCACTCATTTGACAATGTTCCCCATGTAATTTAACATACCATATAAATCTAGTTAGTTTTGTATCTCTCTTTGTGACGTTTCAGGGGCCTTCTATAGCATTCCAAAGTTAATGAGTCAAAAGAGCTACATTTAGAATTTTATTTTGGGAAGTTTGTCAAACATAAAAAAAGGTTTTAAAATAATTGGTCAAATAGGTTCACAGATCACTGTGAAATAATACTTATTCACTAAACCAAAGTGACAAAATATTTTAAAGGCAAAATACAGAAAGTTACAACTGTCCACTTAAAAGGTAAAGAAAATTTTTAGGATCTATTATCAAAAGCAAATCAATATTTCAAGAAAACTTTGTTCTTTAAACACAGAGAGAAGACTAACTTTTAGTTTTCTACCAGCTTACTTTTAATATTAAAGTGTATTTACTCAATTAAATTTTATTCTAATCTTAACCAGTCCTGACCATGCACAGAACTCCTTTCTCAGGGTTCCTTTCCCACAAACCTTCTATAAAGTCCTTTTTTACATTCATATTTTGCATACTCTTCCCCTTTCTTTCTCTCTCTCCAGGACAGAATTACTTCCTTTTCACTTAAAAAATGCTTTTCCATTCTTGAAACATATTTTTTTTTCCATTATGTACAAAGATGTTTTCCTTCCTTTCCATCTCTTGGCCATTTTATCTATTTTTTTGTATGAATCCACAGTGAGGGGTCAAGCCAAAAGACCCAGGCCCTTTTGTTAATCTTTAACTTGCTTAATTGGCTTTTGCCCCCAAGCAGGTGCTGGTCAGATATCTTGCTGTAATTTTTTTTTCTTTCTCTCTTTTAAATTTTTCTAAATTGGGGTAAATGGAGCGAACTTGTTTGGAGACTTTTAATGTTGGGGGGTAACTAATAGGGTGTCCCTTTGGCCCATCCAACCTTAGGTAGTGTTGTATCAAAACTTTTGTTTTAATCTAATCAGTGTCCATTTTATTTATCCCATTTCTTAATAACCATATAAAAATTTCCATCCTGCTGGGATGAGTCCCTTTAAATGTCCACCTTTTGGGGAAGAAGTCTCTTGAATTTCCCCTCAGCTTCTTCCTATTCCTTTTTTAATCAGCCTAATTAATACTAATTGACCTTATGTTTTGTATATATGAGACCCATTGAGGGAAAGTTGAAAACACAAAAAAGGCATCCCAAACTGTTTTTTGGTGTTTGGTGGGGTTTTTGTTTTAGATTAAGAAAGTTCTTAAGGTTAGCTGTTATATATCTTTGTATCCACCTTTTGATTTTGTCTTTCCATAGGTACCAATAAAGCAGCTGTTTATAAATGAGAGTTCTCTAAAGTTTACCAGTTTAGAAGTCTTTCCAATTTAAAGGATCCATCATCTGGCCATTTATGACTAGGATTTTAATAGGAAATAAAATCAATAAGATGCAAGTGGTGTCTCCACAGAGAGAGCAAAGTTTGCAACCTTCACAAGGTCCAAAAAGTTTACTCCCCAAAATAGTCTAAGAAAGTAAAGGCCTTCATTGTACAGGCAGATACAATCAAGGTTGAGATGATAGAGGTCCCTTATGGGCTGGGACCCCTTATGATAAATTTCTCTTAAGGCTGGTAAGTATGGCCAGACAAAGAGACTACTTGGAATCTCAGTCTATTTGATTGGCTGCCAAATATACACTGTATGTGTACCTTTCTGATGGCAGAGACGAAGCCCTCAAAACACAGAATAAGATGCCTATGAAGATCAGGTAGAACATTTACAGCTCAAGGACACAGGGGGAGAAATGAAGGCTCCTCCTAGAAGAACCTTTGTTCCTTTAAGGTCAAAATTTTGAAAAGATATTTTATCAAGCCTGCTATCGCTAACTGCATATGCAAAAACCAGTTTGGAATATCAAAATAATCCCATCTTGGTCATTTTTAGGGTGATACTTCCTTAGTTTCTAATTAAGAAATTACTTGAAAGTATAAGCTCCCTACATATTGTGCATGAACCTGGCTGGGGTGTTAGTCTGAGTCTGGTAAACTGTCATCTATCTTTCTTTTGTTTTGAAAACTTTGTTTCCCGTTCTTCGTTGGTTTGTAGAGATAAAATCACTATTGATAATTGTGTGATGGGCTGATGTGTTGTTTGTGAGCTTAATTCTTCTGGGTGTCACCCTAGAGTCATTTCAGCTATTCTAGTGCTCTGAGCTCTATTTTTGCTCAGATCACTAGGTGGACCAATCTTTGTGTACCTCCCCAGACTGGTGTAGTTTTAGTTAGTGAGTGGGTTTCCTTATCAGATCACTCTAGCAAGTTTCTCAGTTGCCTGAGAAAGCTGTAGCCCGTTAGGAGGATAAGCATCCCTTTTCTTTGGAGCTGGGGGTGCTCATTTGGTATCTTTACTTCTATTCTAACAAACTCTATTGAAATAGCTGAATTGAGGAAAGACATCAGATCAGCCTCCTATCTAATCACCCAGCCCAAACCACCGCAGGGTCTCTTAACTGAGCAATACCCTTCCAGCATTTTCTCAGCTGGGGTAATCCAGGTACCTCTTCTTGAAGCTAAGTTCAAAGAAAACTTACTTCTCACAGCAAAGAGTTTATCCACTGCTGAATAAAACTGAGGATCATCAACAAATTACCGGAGATCCAAGACCAGTAAAGACTCCCCCAAATTCACGTGGGCTTGCCAAGGAGGCAGATGGGCAAAAGGGTCTCTTGTTTGTACCAAGGCTTTGGATCCTCACAGAGTTCAGGCAAAGGAGAGAAGTTTACTCTGGGTCCCTTTATGGTCACCAAAACTGTTTAGTGAAAGAAAAAAAATAAAGCACAGCATGAACGTACTGAGTTTCAGTTTTATTTGGGGAACTTACTGAGGACTATAGCTTGGAAGACAGACTCTCAGATAGCTCTGAGGAACTTCTCCAAAGAGACAGAGGAGCCAGATATATAATATATGAATTTTTTGTTGTGAAAAACATGTAGTCAAGCACAAAAAGTTTACTGCTAATCACAAAGAACAGACATCTCACATTCATAATTATAGTGCTTTTCTATATATGGGAAGATTCAAGAATCTGGGGTCATTACAATTTTCCCTTAGATATGCATCTTAGCTATCTAGGGACCTGAATAGTTCCTGTTTTCTCCATCCTGAATTCACCTCAGCACTCACTATCAGTGGGCAACTGCACTTAGGTAGCAACTGAAGCCTTATAGAACTGGAATGATGGACAACATTTTTTGTTTTACAATAGTATTGAGCCCCAGATCATGCATATTCTCCAAGACGTCAAGCTGTCTCTAATGTAGTCTGAAAAAAAAAAAACAGGAAAGAGACCATTTCATTGGCAATTAGAGAAGTGCAATTATTCAAGGTATTTGATGATGGGGCCATCTATAGATTGCACCATGAAGCAATACAAAGTCAATCTCCACATGAATGGTGCCATTACTGCATGTCAGGTTATTGGGAGATGGAACACCCTGAGATGGTTTCTTGGTAGGAGTGTAGTTTAATGGAGCCTGGAATATGCAGGAAAGTTTCATACTGAGAAAGACTGGGAACCAGGAAAAAAATGAGGAGCAGGGCAAGGGCTGGTAATAAAAGGGCATCACAAAGCAATGCAGGGGCCCTGAAAGAAGAGTGTATCTGCCTTGCATTTTTTCCCAGTGCCAGCCCTGCTTAACATTGATGGAATAATTATTGGGGCCCAATTATACAGTAAGCTGCAGTGATTTATGATGCTCTACAGCCAGCACTGAATCAACCTGTCTCAGTAGCTGTAAGTCTGCATAAAGTTTTAATTACGAACATCAGAAGTTGGTCAGAGCATATGGAGAAAAATGGATTATGAATTTATGATGCAGTGAATTTTCCTGCTGAGTGACTCTTCTCCTGATCAGGGCCTGGTGACGGGATGACAAAAAGGCATGTAGGAGAAGCCAGATGCTTGACAAAGCATCCACTACCTTTTAAAAGTGAGACTGGGGGCCAGAGCAGTGGGAGTGTGTCAGAGGGAGAGCTAACGGATGTCATTTGGCTTTGTGACATTCTAATCCTGACCTCAGATGAGAGTGTTGTGACATGTGTTGTGACATGACACGCTCTTCCAGACTGGCATATGACAGGGTAGAATTGTGCCAGGGAATGGTCTTGGCTTGCCTAGCAATTCTTTCAACTCTTCCTATATAAGAGGATTTCTTAAATTGATGAGCTATTCACTATATTTTCTCTTTAGGCTCAGTAAACACTTATTGAGAGCCTATTATCTGCCAGACATCCAACAGCCAGTCTGTTTGGGTGTGCAGAGGCCTGAGTGCCTGGCACACCTAGGGACAGGTTTGCAGGGTCATCACAAATGCAGAATTCCCGGAGGGAGTGGTTGAGTCTCTGACTGCAAGACACACAACTTCTCCCTTGGCTTCTTCCTCTTTCCTTTCTATTCCCCACAAGTGTCGATCTATAAACTTCCTGCAGGTTAATCTCTATCTCAGATTTGGCTTCCTAGGGATGCTGACTTTCAAAACTCAGCATCTCACTGGTAGACCCCTCAATTTTCTGGGTGAGCACCCAGAGACTTATATACAATTTGGTAAAATGGAAAAGCATATTCATTTGTTCTTATACCCATTAATCATGTATTTATTCAAGCACATTTCATTACAGCACTTACAAGCACTGTGTTAGGCTTTAGGGGGACAGAGGTGAAAGAAAGTTCATAGCTGAAATAGTGTTCAGTGCCATGGAGGAGATAGACAAACCTTAACCACTTAGTATGGTAAAGATTATGGTACAGTCAGGCACAGGGAGCTGTGGGAACGCTGAGGAGGAACACCCATCTCAATATGAATATTGGGGAGAGAGTCAAAGAAGTTTCTGGAAATGGGAGCAGTTGACTCAAGTAGGAGTGTTGGCCATATGCTCTTCTGGCTGATCACACACTGAGGGAAGTAATCAGCGGAGAAAAAAGACAGGCTCTGCCAGTTGGTCCTACAACCGACCAAGCAGCTGCTCACATATGCACAGACAGACAGAAGGCCCTCCACCAACATTCCAGAAAAATGCCACCCACCTCCTCAGGCTGTGTATCTGTGATTCACCTTGAGTCTCAGATTCTGGTTTCTCCTGGATTAAAAGTCCAATTTAACAATCACAGTGTGTAATTGAAACCCCCTACCCCTGGATTATGCAGAAGGATTGTCTTATCCATACCTAATAAACAAGAAAGTTGACAATCACTGCAGCAAGGTCACTAGACATGTGTGATTGAATAGTGTGAATGCCTCAAAACACCCAGGGCAAGAGAAGCACGTGGTTATTGACACTAATCTCTGTGTAAATGGCTCACCTACTGAGATTACACACCTTGTCATGTTTCTCAAATCAACCACTACTGCACACTCCAATTTTAAGATGAAGATAAATTAATAAATAGAATTTAGTTTGAAACTGAGGCACAGAGCTTCAACCTCCCTTTTAACTCTGGCAGCTTGAGAGATACCCCTCTAATCAATTTATTTTTTAAAAAATCTTTAAAGTTATTTCATAATGAAGCCAATCTAATCCTCTCTCCCTCTGAATATATGTACATGTATAAAACATAGGTAAATAGGTAGATAGATATTCAGCAATCACACCCAAGGTCAATGTAGCACATTTGAGGCTAAAGGGAAGACCTACAAGACTTAAGAGGGTAAACAATCCAACGAACCACATGATGTTCTGAAAATATACTGCCCTGTACATCTGGAGATCAATTTTTCTAAATTGGTTTCAAACAAACAAATGAATAAAACAACTCACTGGTGTTTGCACTGTTAGAAAAGGGTTAAAGCGGTTACACTTTATAATATATTAAGGCAATCACATTTCAGAGTTGCAATTTATTATTTCTCTCAAATATGTAGATAGGTATTATATTTAATGTGGGAGCTGGTGAATGCTTATGATATACAGAAGAGATATAAGACAAAACACCAAGAGCTAATAAACATAACAAAAATGTCAAATGTTACTAGTGAGTTAAAAGTAGGAAATGCAAACTGGACAAATGAAATCCCATTTTTAAACTATCAAACTAGCAGAGATTATGCCCAGTATCAACTGTGAAGGGACATGGGCTTTCCTGTGCACTGAAAATGTACATGTAAACTGATAACACCATTCCAAGGGACAATTTACATCTGTCAAGAGCCCTAAAAAATACATGTATTTTCACCAGTGTGCTTCTAGGCATTCATGTGAAAACACACACACACACACACACACACACACACACACACCACCACCACCACCACCACCACCACCACCATCATCACCATGAACAACCAAAAACAAAGTTTATATTAAAAATTGTCTATCATAAAACTTTTATAATGCCAAACTAGAATGATCATAAACATTCAATAATTGGACAAAGGATATGCCTAGACAATTCACAGAAGAGTGTAAAGCAAGGACTGTCATTTGTCAGCTGGTTCTACTAGGATTGAGTCATCAGCCACTGCAGTCGCTGACCTACAATACACCACGAAAGGAATTCAGGCTGAAGGACGGGGCGAGGGACTCTGTGCTTTGAGAAGACAGTCAAGACAGACCCTTAGACAGTTATCATTCAGGAAAAATTTTAATGAACCCAGATTTTTGCATCTTCCTGTACATAGAAAAGAACTAAAATTATTAACTGAGATATCTGATCCTTGTGACTAGCACTAACCTTTCACTGAAATGTATGCCTCGCTGCATGCATCCCCTAACCAAAATCACTTATATACTGGCCTCTCCCCTCTATTGCTTAGGAGCAGTTCCTCAGAGCTATCTGACAGGCTGTTTCCCAGGCTATAGTCCTCAGTAAGTCCTCAAATAAAGCTAAAACTCACAGCTCTCATGTTGCGAGTGCTATTTATTTTCCAGTCAACAAGAACAAATCCAAAATGTCACCAAACATATGAAAATTTGCTTAAATTCAATAGCAATTGCAATCTGAAAGACAAAATGGTATTTTACATTTTTGGTGTCAGAATTGGAAGTGTTTAAAAGACTAAGATCAATTGCTCCTAGAGAAATTACTGAAATTCACATTTAAACATTTCTGATTGAAATATGAATGGTCCCAGTCATTTTTTAAAAAGAAATCTGGTTATGCTATTAAAATTAAAAATGCATATGTCCTTTGACCCAGCTTTTCTGCTTTAAGGAATTTATCACTTAGAATCAAAAACAATCATCTCTAAGATGTCAGTATTTATTGCAATATTGTAAGGAATAGTCCTCAAAAAGTAAATATTGATAATAAGGAAATGATTGAATAGATTATTATACATCTATACAGATATAATGAATGGAATGTTTTGTAGCTATTACAAAATAAATTACAGTGTGTAATACTGTCATTTATAATAAGGTATATAATTTGATCTTCATCCTCATTTCTGACATATAGCTCCTAACACACTTTGAATACTCTGTGATGAAAGCAATAAGTGTATCTCTTGTTATGTTAATGAGGTAACTTTTGGAGACACCTAAGGATGAGGGTTGATTGCAATGAGAACCAACCATGTAATTAGAGGTTTGGAATTTGTAGTCCCCCCCTCCCCAAACTTTGGAGAGAGGAAGGGGCTGCAGGTTTAACTGTCAATAGCCAATGATTTAATCCATCATGCTTATGTGATGAAACCTCAATTAAAACCCAAAAGGAATGTATGGAGAACTTCCAGGCTGGTGAACCAGAATGCTCCCATGTGCCACCATGTAGGACCCCAAACTCCACAAGGACACAAGCTCCTTTGTTCAGGACCTTGCCCTTTGTGTATCTTCATCTGGCTGTGGATTTGTATCCTTTAATATCCTTTGTAATAAACTGGTAGTCTAGTGATTAAATTGGTTTCCTTAGTCCTATGAGCAGCTCTATCAAATTAATTGAACCCAAGGAGGGAGTCATGGGAACCGTTGACCTATAGCCAGTTTGTCAGAAGTATCGGTAGCAACCTAGGCTTGCAAGTGACATCTGAAGTGAAAGGCAGTCCTGATTGGGACTGAGAGCTTAACCTATGGAATTTGATGCTATGTCCGGGAAGACTGTCAGAATTGAGTTGAAGTGCAGGACACCCAGCTACTATCCAAGAATCTCTTATTGGTGGGGAAAATCCCCATCCACACACACACAAACACACATATTGGAATTTGTTCCAGAAACCTTACAGTTATATCAGTTAACTTGGAGATTTCAAAAAAGTATTGGTTGACTAAAGAAAGAAAGATGTAAAAAAAAGTATATGATTCCATTTTTGAAAAGTTATGACTGCAGTATATCATATGTAACTACATAGGATATTACAAAGCCAGTGTTTGTATATCTATGTCTATATGTTTGTGTATATATGCACAAGAGTGATGAAAAATATGGAAGAATATATCCAAGGTGGTTAATCCAACTTAGCTAAATAAGGATGGGAAAGGGAGGCAAGCACAGAAAAGAAGATTGCAAGTAAATACCAAAGACAGCAGATATGATATAGTTTCATTCACTTTTTTTTGTAAAATTATATGTCATGCCTACATAAAAACATACAGTTTAAAGCAAATATTAATTTTCACAAGACTCACATGGGGAGATTAGTAAAGTACATCTTCCTGGCTTTCATTCCCAGACATGTTTGGAAAGACACACAGAAGCTGTGGTCTATAAAGAAATCCAGGTGACTGAAATGCAGCCCATCCACACAGGACACGTAAATATGACATGTATTCACAATTTCTTTTTTTAATAAATAAATTAATTTATTTATGGCTGCATTGGGTCTTCATTGCTGCACGCGGGCTTTCTCTAGTTGTAGCGAGCGGGGTTACTCTTTGTTGCTATGCGTGGGCTTCTTATTGTTGTTGCTTCTCTTGTTGTGGAGCATGGGCTCTAGGCTAGCAGGCTTCAGTAGTTACAGCACATGAACTCAGTAGTTGTGGCTCACGGGCTCTAGGGCGCAGGCTCAGTAGTTGTGATGCACGGGCTTAGTTGTTCCACGTCATGTGGGATCTTCCCAGACCAGGGCTTGAATCCGTGTCCCCTGCATTGGCAGGCAGATTCTTAACCACTACGCCACCAGGGAAGCCCCACAATTTTATTCTTCATGACTTCAGGTAAAATGCGGTGTCTGCCTTTTCTTCAAAGTCCAACATCCCCTAAGAGCCTTGGCAAGGTCTGGTTTCCCAAGCTTGGGAAAACACCTGACCCGGCACTTGCTTTCAAAGTGGAGACTACATATCCTAGCCTTATCAGTGTGGATGCTTCCCCTATCCAGGTCCTCAATCCCACCCTACCTCCTACTCCATCCACATGGCTGCTGTATCCACACGGCAAAAGGTTACCCTGTCAAATGCTCTAATCCTATTACAAAGCGAGGGTTACTCTTACAGATTACACACTTTATAAACATTTGTGGTACTCAGCTGCATCCAGTCCCTTGCACGACACCTGGCATATGGCAGATGTTCATAAAATAAAAAATTATGCTTTGGGTGAAACTGAGAAAATAGGCAGTCAACCAATGCAGCTCCTGCTTCTGTACATCCCAGCTTCACTATTGGGATCCCAGCAAACCTACCCTTACTGGCTCCAGTGGCACAGGCAAAGCCTCTGTGCTGGGGAGTCAGAACATCCTGCATTCACTGATAGTGAGCCCAGCAGAATGGATTGAGCTATAATCATGCATACGTTATTAGGCCCATTTGCAATGAAAATTCACTTACTTTCAAAATGATCATTCCATCGCAAAATCCGAAGTTAGGAAAGTATTGACCTAGTTGCATATTTGTTCTCTATCCAGCCAGGATCATAAGTTTTCAATATTAACTAGTTCAAAAATGTGCCATTGATTTATTGAACTTAGATCCTGCCTTTAAGAAACTTACACTCTGACTGAGTGGAATCCAAAACCATCTGAGTGGAGCCACATGGTGATAAATCACAAAGACATATATCAATATACAAAATTCTAATAAAGCACAGACTTTCCATTCCAAAGATGAGTTGCAAAACTCACATGAGCAAAGGCAGAGACATGGTGATATGGACACAGTCCCCCAAAGAGCCTTCGTTGACGAGAGCACCAGGCATTTAGATTATTAAATTCCATGACATTTAATAATCAGTCACGTGACATCATAGTTTTACTATACATTTGTGTACCTGTGTGCATACATATTTTGAAGTCATTTTCCCTCTGAGAGAGCAACATTTGTTACCATTCCCCTCACCATCTGCAAGCCTCAATTATATTTATTTTAAATATAAATTCCTTGATGTAAGGAACAGTATATTAAGTCTTAGTCTGTTATGGATGATTACTGTGGTTAATAACAAAAACTGCATATTAGCAAAAAAAAAAATCTATGCTTCTGTGCAAATTAACATGGGAGTAACTTTTACAATTTAATCTGAAAGATTGATGGTAAGACTGTCAAAACAAATAGGGTTCATTTCTGTAAAATTCAGGGTCATTTTTACAACTGGAAATTGACTTGCTTAAAGGCATAATAACATAGATGGGGAAAATGTTACAGTCAGCAGTAATGGAGGTGTCTCCCCACCAAAGTGACAGTCTAGGATATCAGTGAGAGCAGAAGGACACTCAAAAACAGTAGCGTACTAAGTGTTTGACGTTTAAAGTAGGTAAGTTTTTAGCATTTCATCCTCTATATGACCAAGTGTTTTTCAGTATTCATTGTGAAAATAATAATAATAATCAGAAAAGAAACTTCTCATGAATTTTGTTTATGTAGTCATAGCAGTAAATAGTAAAAATTACAAAAAAGTAATAGATTTGTCATTTTATTACTTTTTTAACAAAAGAAGACGATGTGAAAAATGCTTCCCAAAGAGTGAATTCCTCAAAGTTCACAGAACAATTTGCACCTAGAATGACAGAATTGAGGCAATCAAGTTCCATTTCCTCTTCTTTCCAATTAGCCTGTTATCATGGTTTATCTCAAATTTTCTCTCTAAATACAGAAATACATAGAAGGACAGTGGTGGGAGACAAGGATCACACATGAGACAAGCCTGAAGGATTTGCAACTCTTTACTTACTTCCTTACTCTGACTGTTCACTATGAACAGGAATGTGTATAGCTGAGTCCACATGTGTCAGAGGGGCCGTTTTTATAACTGGGTTTTTTCCAAATTAACTTCCAGTGGAGTACAATGTTTATTAAGAGATATATTAAAAGTGTGTTAAATTGGGGCTTAGGTGTATATTATTAAAAACTTCACAGTAACCATAGTACTTGTTTAGCATTTAGAGCCAAAAAATACATTTTTTTCAGGGAGGAATGCTTTTTTACTAACATTCTTTAAAATTGTGAGAGCATAGTGAAAATAAAAAGCTAGGCCAATTTTAGATAATTATATTTTATTATTTATTAACAAGCAATGCACCTGTTTTCACCTGCACCTGGGTGGATGGCTCCTTGCCCCCTGCCTCTGTACACCTGCCTCTGGAGCCCCCATGGAAGGCTAAATTGGGTTTAATAGTGTAGCAAATATAATGTGTGTGTGTGTGTGTGTGTGTGTGTGTGTGTGTGTGGTACACGGGCCTCTCACTGTTGTGGCCTCTCCCGTTGCGGAGCACAGGCTCCGGACGCGCAGGCTCAGTGGCCACGGCTCACGGGCCCAGCCGCTCCACGGCATGTGGGATCTTCCAGGACTGGGGCACAAACCTGTGTCCCCTACATCGGCAGGCGGACTCTCAACCACTGCACCACCAGGGAAGCCCATGTAGCAAATATAATTTAATAGAGAACACAGTTTAGGATCTTTTTCAAACTGTACAATTTTAAGTGTTGTCTCTCATCCTCAGTCATGGACAAGGTCAGAGATGGAAAATACTTAGCCCTTCCTTCCTCTTCTTCTCATGTCAGACATTTTTCAACCATCATAAGACTTTTTTCCCAATGAATCAAGACATGTCTTTGGACGCCTTATAAAACTGCAGTCTAAGACATCCATACAATTGTTCAGCACTGGTCTAAAAACTGAAAACTATTTGCAGTCTTGAATTCAGTCTCTAACATGGCACTCAAGTGAAGCATATCATCAGGATCTATGAGGAGGGCTTGGCACCCTGGAGGTGCAGAGGCCACCTTGTGTATGGGGGGAGCGTGCTATGTTTCTGTGTATGTGGAAGGTAGGGTACAGGGAAAATAACTAAGAAAGCTAGTCTTCATTCTTATTAGAGCATGAAAAAAACAGGAAGCCCTCAGTATTCTCAAATGACAAGAATAAATATTTAGCATGTATTTACTATAGTCTAGTCACCATTAAACGGTTTCAAGTGTATTAACTATTTGTATCTTTTCACACCCCCAATGAAGTAGGTACTGTTATTATCATCCCCTCTTCACAGATGAGACCCTGAATCTGAGAATGTGAACAATTATCCCAAGATCACACAGTTAGCAGTAGAGCTGGGAGAAAACCCAAATGACAGGTCTGCAAAGCACCACAGAGAAACACACTCTCCGTGGCATTCTGATGGGCTGATGTCCATTCCAACTCTCCCTCTGCTGCTCCACAGTCCATGAGATATTTTGCAGAGGCATAATTTTGATTCAGCTTGCTGTAAGGTCAGTGTGAGAGAGTAATAATTTAGTGAATGTGACAAGCCAGGGAAAATGAAATATGAAAATTATCTAAGGTAGCTTTAATGTTTCATTTTCATTATGACATAAGCAAAACCTTTAGGTGATTTAAATATTTTATTTATGGGGGGGTGCCTCTCAAAAGAAAGTCAACTACTAAAGAGAGAGTGAAGATCTTAAGAATATGCTAATTGCTTTATATTCACTAATTCAAATAAGCTTCACGGCATTACTGAAAGTTAAAGATTATTCATTTTGCAGAAGAAATTAAACTCAGAGAGGTTAAGTGACTTGCTGAGTACATTGTGAAGCTGTCATTTGAACTCAAGTCTTTGTAATTTTGGGGCCCAAGTTTCACTGTTGATAGGTGTCCCCAGCCTTTCCCAAATGTTTGCTTTTCAAACAGCTCTCCCAGACTATCACTTCTGTGAGGTTCTTTTACTTGATCAAGGATGGAACTCTCCACCTGTGGGTCAATTGTCACTGTAAGCCAGACTCCCCAGTTTCATTTTTAAAAAGGACAAAATAGAAAAATAGAAGGATAATAGTTAATTGCAGAATGTCTTATGTGGTTACTAACAAGGTCAAGAGGAGCTGGCACTAGGCCAGCATAAAGTTATTCAATAAAATCCATCAATTCCCTATTCACAGGCAGCTTCTGTGCTGAGCTTTAGGATGACAGAAAGACAACACCAGACCCCGGCCATCAGACATCATTTCAAGTTTCTGGCATACAAATCCATTGAGGAGCTGGGCTTTTAAAGAATTAGAGTATTTGTTTAAAACCTTTTTTGTTGTTGTTGCTAAAGACGTAACAAGTCTTGAGTCTAATGTGCATTCCTACTAAAACATCAATCAAGGGAATGCCAATTTTCTCTCCAGTTTCTGGGAAATGGAGTGCCTATTGATTCACCAGCAGTTCTTGGGTCCCATGAAATCAAACATGTTGGGATTTGAAGGGCTCCCTACCTCCCTCTGCTCTCTCCTTCTGCAGGGGTCATGCCCATCTAAGTCTGATGAGACCCTCACAGGAATGGGCAAGTGCTCAAAAAATTGTGAACTTAGAGAATTCATTCTTGTTGCTCTTTCCCCCTCTCTGTTCTTCTTCTCTGTAAGTATCTATGATGCTAATGTTGCCTGAGGGTCACCTGGTCTGGACTAGACAATGTGTGAATAATGACACTATCCCTGGCTGTCAAGATGGGATTTAAAGCCAAACTTGTTTATGGTTTCCTGTTTTGCTATTTAAGACCTGTTGGAGCTTTGACGATTTTTTGACCCTGAAAATGGGAAGCATAAGGGGTACATATATTTGAATCCCCTCATTTTAGTTTCCTTATCTCTAAACCAGTGGTTTTCAAATGGGAGTGATTTGATCCCCTAGGGGATATTAGCCATATCTGGAGACATATTGAGTTGCTACAAGTGGGAGGCTAGGGCAGCTGGTGGGTAGAGGCCAGGGATGCTGCTAAGTACCCTACAATGCATAGCACAGCCCCATCACAAAGAATCATCCAGCCACAAATGTCAATGGTGCTGATGCTGAGAAACTCTGTCCTGATCTCTCTCACACTCATACTCCCAACTCTCACTAAAGCCTGACCATGAGGAAAGTGGGTATGATCAAGAGAAAGTGGAACACACTCCTTCCAGCCTGGATGTACCAGAAGATACATGTGTCAGTTCGACTGTGGGAAAAGAAGGGAAACAGGACACAAGAAAGCAGGCAGTATGGTGTTTGTCTCCATCTCCTTCTCTTTGGGCAGATATTCCCAAAACCAGAGGTACATTTGATCCATTAAGGGGACCCTCAATGTCAGAGAGGATGCCACCCCAGTGAGGATACTCTGCAGTACTATCAAGGTTTTAGGCAGGGCTGAGTAGGAGATGCAGATGACAGAGCAGGAGAGCCGAGGAGAGGAAAGGAGAGGAAGGAAACAGAAGAAGACAGAGAGAAGAGAGGAAAGGAGATGAGAGTGGAAAGGGGAAGGGGACAGAAATGGAGAGAAGACATGACAGGGGGCTAGAGGTCTCAGCAGCGCTGGCCAGCAGAACAACCAGGTACCCAGCACAATTATTTCCAGCTACTGGTAACATCAGTTGACATCATGGGAAGACAAAGAGGATGGGAGGAACACTGAAAGATTGCATTTTATTAAAATTATACTGATAGTTTTTACCTAATGAGAATTTTTGAATTATTGGCTTGTATTGAGGTAACTGGACTGAACTAAAACAATTTAGTTGGACAGGATGATTAGATAAGCTCAAAGGGAAAAAGTGTACATTTCTTCTGTATTTTTGAAGTACTTTTGACCTCTTTTAGGTTCACATTAACTTCACAGGTTTGCTAGAAGGATTAAATGAAACAATAGTATAAAGTATATAGCAAAATGCCTGTCACAGGGTAAGAACTCAGTAACCAGGAAGGAGGAAAAACTTCTTTTCTATTTAATATGTGTAGCAGACAGAATTTCTAAATGGTCCCCCAAAGATATCCCTCCTGGTCACCAGAACCTGTGAACATAATATCTCTCCCATAATTGTGTTTTGTTACATGACACAGTTGACCTTAAGACAGGGAGATTATCTGAGTGTTCCTGATATAATCATAGAGCCCTTAAAAGCTGTTTTCTCTGGCTGATGGCAGAAGGAGCAGAAAGATAAGTCAGAGATTTTGGAAGGCCAAGAAGAACTCTGCATGCTGTTGGATTGAAGTTGGAGAGGGCCACATGAGAAGGTGTGCCAGAGGCATCTAGGAACAGAAAGTGGAGCCAGGGCTGCGAGCTCACAAGAATCCAGGGACCCCAGATCTACAGCTGCTGGGAACTGGATTCTACCAACAGCCCAAATGAGCCTGGAAGTTGATTCTTACCTGACATTCCAGATAAGAGCCCAGTTGGCGAAAGCCTTGAGTTTGGCTTTGTGAGACCCTAAGGAGAGAACCCAGCTGACCTATGCAGGACTTCTGACCTACAGAACTGTGAAATAAAAGTACATGTTTATTTACTTATTATTGGCTGTGTTGGGTCTTTGTTGCTGTGCACAGGCTTTCTCTAGTTGCAGCTAGCGGGGGCTACTCTTCATTGTGGTGGGTGGGCTTCTCATTGCACGGGCTTCTCTTGGTGTGGAGCACGGGTTCTAGGTGCACAGGCTTCAGCAGTTGTGCCTCACGGGCTCTAGAGCGCAGGCTCAGTAGTTGTGACACATAGGCTTAGTTGCTCTGCAGCATGTGGGATCTTCCCAGACCAGGGCTTGAACCCATGTGTCCTGCATTGGCAGGTGGATTCTTAAACACTGTGCCACCAGGGAAACACAAAAATACATGTTTTTTTTTTGAGCTTCCAAGTTTACAGTAAATTATTATGCAGCAAAAAGAAATGGATACAATTTGTGAAGTTGTCTAATTCTGTGGGGTCACAAATCCAAGAAAATTCATACTCCCTCTACTTAGTACAAAGCCTTTCTTTGTCTCCATATCTTTGCTGTCTTAGTGTCTCAGGTACAGCAGTGTCCCCCCGCCAATGGCAGGGTTTTCATGAAACTAATGGAGCATCATGCATGAGCCTTTTCCAAGGAAGAGATTCAAGCATAACCATATGTGTTTAGAAATTTTGCAAAATATGACAATTTAATTGCTTCTGGCTCTTTCCACTCTTCCTTACCCCTACTTGCAGTTGACACTGGGTGACAATGGGCAATTTTAACATGAGGCTAAGATAATGTTGAGCTCAAGAAATAGTCACTTTGAGTTCAGCGTATTATTTTCATGTTGCTCACAGATACTTCCCTGTGTAGTTAGGTTATTATGAGCCACGATAGCCTAGGAATCTCTTTCAAGAATGTTTCAACTGTCATGAACCTAGGGTGAAAGGTGAAATGTCATATCACTAAGTGAAAGTATCTTATGGTGTCAGGCATCTGAAGTTTTTGAGTAGCAGAGGAAATACAAGTTTTGAAATGTGTAAAACTAGAACTATGGAAACTTATTCTAATTATTAACAGTATAAACTTTTATTCAGAGAGTTCAGTGATCCTTTATGCCTAGAAAAAATTGTTTTCTTCTGTCCAGAATACATTTGATAATGCTGTGTAAATAATTATTCACACACAATATACTTTTCTTAATTGGTAGGAATCACATGAAATAGAATCTATCCGAATTTCTCCGTTTGTAGGGGATAGATATGTAACAGTATCACAGATGAGTACATTTGTGTGTGAAATCCTGTGCTTTGTTTATGCCCCTGTATTGAACCACATCCTGATATGTCAGTGCATCTTGTCCTGATGAAATTTTAATATCCCATTGGAATAGCACAATAGATTACTTTAATAGCATGCAGAAATGAGTGCTCCAATGACAAAACTTCTATACATGTTCACCAACAAATGAGGGTATGTAGTATAAGGATAGTTTTATTATTAAAATATACAGCTTAATATAACATATTTATGTATTTTAAACTAATTTGGATTACTCATCTAATTTCAGTTTTAGATTAATTGTTTTTCTTTCAGAATTGTTGACATATCAAAATCCAAATACAACAAAAAAGAATGTTTAAGCTTAAACATTAAAATCCAAGCAGAAAGTAATTACTAATAACTAGTTTTCAAATTGAGAAATATTATCAATAATAATAATAGATCCTCAATAACTATATTAATCATAATAAAGTTTTGATCCATCATATTAAGAAAATTTGACTTACCTATCTCTTATTTCTAAAAGATATTACAAAATCTTGCATTTTTACATGAAGTAAGTAGGATTATCTATCAAGAGAAAGAATTAGAAACATAATGCTGAGATGTGTCAAAGTTAATTAGTAAAAAATACATTGTTGTTTTTCTAGAATTTCTACATTATGTGGTATTTTCAGCTCTTTTCTATTTGCAATTTGTCTTGATTTCTTTATTCTTTCTAAATAAATATTTGCTTTTGTGCTTAATTTTGTATCTGTGTAATATATTCTTTTTCTTAAAGACAGCTTACCAAATTGCATAAATTTTGTGTCCCATTTCTAACTTGCCATGGCCTAGGCATAGACTCAGTCCTGCCTAAGTCCCTTCATTCAGCCTGGCCAGGGTAGGCTGTACACCGAGGATTCAGCTGCTCCTTCATGGAAGACAATAAGACTGCCTCCCTTTTCTCATTCCTGAGATGAGCTCTGGGACTCAGTAGGGGAAAAGTATTCCTTGAATAGAAGCCCTGCTGCTTTCCCCAGGCCAGTGTTTAAGAGCAGACTTGGCTTCAGTTCAGTTAGAGCATCCTACAGAGGAGGCCAGGAGTCCTCACAATAGTTATTCTGAAGTGCATATGGTTAGAAGCTCTTTGAGCTTTATGACTAAGACCCACAGACTACATTCACGTAAGACCACATTTGTTCCTGGATAAGAATACCCCAGCTCTCACTCTTCCCACAGAAAAGGTGTTCATACTCTCTTGGTTTCTTTCTCCTCTCCTGTCCCTTGTGTTTACTTATCACACACTAGACTCCCCATCAGGCACTATCCTCCAGCATACCACCTAGAAGAAGACTTGGAGAAAGTTTGCAGAGAAGCTGACATATGACAAATGTCAGAGACAGAGGAGGCTTAAAACCTCTTGGGTGTTTAGAAGTTAGCCACAGACTTATTCAAGTGAGTAAATGAGATCTTTTTTCCTTATGAGATTTTGAAGTAGTGATAAAGTAGAAAGAGGTAGAGAAGTAGTTGGTGTTACCAAACAAGGGCTCACTGCCCAATGTGCATAGAAGCAAACACTATGGCCCTGGGTTTTGAGAAAAGAAAAAGCTTCATTTTGAGGTCGACTGGCAAGCAGACAGGGAGCAAAGCTCTCATATCTGTCTTCCTGATCTGGGCTTTGGTCAGTCTTTTATGAGTTCGGGAGAACAGGCTGGTATGCAAAAGCACCCATGGAGCAAGTTTCCTTTAGAGAGCTTTAAACTTGGCCTTCTATGGTAAGGTGTGGAATGGTGGATTTTAGCCCTGGATCTTCCTGGACAATGAAACCCTCTTTTCCGAAAGGGTTTGACCTTCCAGTTCCAGTCATGTTCCAGTTTTCTTGGTTCCACTAGGAGGAAATATAGGTTCTGAGTGTTGAGAAGGACCTTCCTCCTTTGAACATGCCCAGGTAACACGACTTGCAGTTTGACCTCTGCTGTATCTGCAAGACAACTAGACATTCTGTTATCCACAGAGTAGGACCAGTTTGAGCTGGTCCCACAGTTACAGTGGCATTAAAGTTTGAAATAAAATTGTCAAAAAGTCCTAATTATCTATTTGTCTATACAGTCAACCTACCATTCTCTCTCCTCTGATTATTAAATAAGCATTTATTGGATATCTTACATGTGTGAGATACTGTCTGAGATACTATAATCCCCTATTTACTTATCAGTATTCACCACTCTAAACTCCAAGGAAGCAGGAACTTGTTCGTATTGATTCTTCAGTATCTATCATAGTGCCTACATTTAGTGGGTGTTCAAAGATATTAGTCAAATGAATGATTAGGTCTATTTTAGACAGTAAATCTTTCATTTGTTAAGTAAAATATACTTTTCTGATTACAAGTGTAATACATGTTAAATAAAAAATGGTATAAGGAAAAAATTGACATGATTTGGGCATATTTTTCTCATTTTTTTTGATTATTATGTGTTTAAGTATCTACTTATCATTTACCTATGTAGTTGTATTAAAATTGAGAGTTACTATGTATACATTTTGGTTTTTTTATTATCATTGAATATTAGGTATATTTTAAACTTAAATATTATTCAAAATACATATATTGAATTCCATTATATGGATGTATTACAATTTATTTAAGCAATCCAGTTTCAAATTATATTTAAGTTACTCTTCAATTTTGTCTTTACTAATAGTATTGTGATGAAGACTCTGTGTGTGTGTGTGTGTGTGTGTGTGTGTGTGAACAAGTCAGCATAAACCATTCACCAAATTTTGGCATGAAAAGGTATAATTGCAGGAAAGACTGAACTGAGTTGGGACATAGAAATGGTCTACAGACAGATCCAAGACTAGGACTTAACTAGAGCTGAATGTTCATGATAATGGGAAACTTTAGAAACAGACCATAAATCTAAAAGGATGTAGTAACCATGCTTTTTTAATTTTCTGATGCTTTGACATCTTGGGGCTTTGCTACCCCTACCAACGTTAGCTAATTCCTAGAGATAGCAAACAACTACCCCAGAGCACTAACACTTGAAAGCCCACCCCCCTAACCACTCCCTTGTGTCACTCTCACCCTCAGGGCCACTGTTACCCTGTCCTAATAACACACGGCGAAGTATCAGACAACTAGGGACAGCGTCTATGACTCAGAACCCACTGAGATTATTCAAACTCACCAATCTTAAATCTACTTATCCTGCCTGGCCCATTCTTCCCCATGGAAACCACAGTAAAAGCGCTTGCTCTTGTTTCCCCCTCATTCCTTCTGCCTCTTGACTGACCCTAGTGCTTCCCAGTGTAGCCCTGTGTGGTGTGGCATGTCTCTGGTTTCTAGGGATTTGTGGGTATACAAAAGTTTATTCCTTCTAGATCAAAACTATTAGAACACAATTACAACAACTTCAAAAGGCAAAACTTTAATTTGCCACATGCTAACCACTATTTACATAACATTTACATTGTCTACAGCATTTATATAACATTTAGGTATTATAAGTAATCCAGAGATGATTTAAAGTATATAGGAAGATATGCCTAGGTTATATGCAAATTCTATACCATTTAATATAAGAGGCTTGAGCATCCTTAGATTTTGGTATCCTAGGGTATCCTGGAACCAATCCCCCACAGATACATAGGGACTAAAGTATAAACTCTCCAATAAAATATGGGGATAAATCTTCATAACCTTGGATTTAGCAATGGTTTCTTTGATTTGACACCAAAGCAAAAAAAAAAGAAAAAAGAAAAAAAGTTATTATGACAGTCATTTCCACTTCTGTATGTCTTATCATGGTCTGATTAAAGCAAATCCTGGGTACCCTTAAAAAAAAGGGTCACACCAATACTCCTCTGCCACAAAAGTAGAAATGGAACAGAAATAATAGCTAGAAAAGCAAACCTGCTCAAGACAAACACAAGTTACATTGGAATGAGGAGAAGTGCATGATGGGGTCTTGGAAAAAACTCTATACTTCTTGCTGCTCTAACTGGTAGGTTTACCCTGCACATTGAACCCATGGAAGTTTCTGGTCCTTGTAAGAGTATCTATCTTAAAGGTGCCAAAATAAGACATGCTCATGTAAGACACAAGCTCCATTAGTTTCTTGGGTGTCCCAGTGCTTTGCACACAGGAAACACTTATTAAATATTTGTTTAATAAATCAGTGACAATGGATCTAGGCAAACACCTGCCTACCTGTGCTGCAGTGTGGGAAGGGATGTGAAGGAACTAGATAAAGTGTGCTGAAATCATGTGGGAAGAAGAAGTGATATAATTTTTATTTATGCTCCATCCCAAGGGTTTCCTTGTCTGCTCCTCTGACGCCAGTCTCTTGTTCCTTACACCCTGAAATCCCCTCTGTCCCAGTGAGCCCAGAAGCAGGGAGACGGGGTGAAACCAGACATGGCAGCTACTCCTGCCTGCCATTCGTGAGCCTCAGCACACAGCTTTATTAAAGAAAGGAGTTGAAAGTAGTCATTAAAATGAGTTTTAGGGATTACTCTTGGATTTCATTTATACCTGCTCACCCCTTTCCCCCGCAGGCAAGAATAATGAGTTGCTAGCATTTTTATTCTCAGAAATTCAATGAAATTCTCAACTCTAAGGAAAGTATATTCCCTCAGAATTAGAAGAATATTATCAGATACATTGTCCAAAGAATAATCTGCCCAAAGTTAAATTTTTGAGGCAAGCTTGATTTATCTTAATACAGTAGAATATTATACTTACATAAAATATTCATATACTTAGGGAGAAAGTTGTCTTGAACTTGGAGCAGTTCAGACTCTGAGGAAAAAGCCTTGAAAAATTACATTATGAAAATGTTTCTCTCTTAGGGTTGTGAAGCTCATACAAAAATTTGAAAAGAGATACACTTTTAAACTTTCTGGAGGAGGTTTTTGATTACATAGACATTTTTAACCACAAAAAAGCGATCTAAGGGGCTGAGTAAACCTGCTTACTATCAAAGGCTAATGGCCAACACTATATTTGCCATAATGTTTTAATATAAAATTATCACTGAGTGGTGTTTTTTCCTCTGTTGCTTCATGTATGTGTTCATATAATACTACTTTTTAAAAGTGTACAATTAAATTACAGGTAAAAATCACTTTTATATTGCTAAAGGAAAGATCATTGTAAAAACCCTATCCCATAAGGTCTGCTTAATACAATGCATCTGGCATAAAACAGTGTTCAATCAACGCTTAATGAATAAATGAAAGAAATGGATGAGTGAATGAATCTTTTCTATATGTTCACAAACCATCTGCTTAATACCCTAGGATGTTCTTAGAAAGATTTGTTGTGTTTACAGGTCTCTAGTTACTGAAAATTAGGCAATATTTATCATTTTCAGGTTATGTCATAGATTTACCACATATTAGAAATTCCTGACAATGTTTCTCCAATTTTATTCCTGAGGTAAGGTTGTCTCCTAGGGAGTTTATTAGCACTTCTTTAATGAGATGAGTTAATGATGAGTCTCAGATGACAATTCTTCTTTGAGTTAGAGACATGATTCTCCAGTTTTCCCATTTGTGGTATGCACAGTGCAGAGGGGAAGTACAGAAGCAGGAAGATGAATGAGCATGGTCTGAAAAAGTCAGTATTAAAAACTTCTAATTACTTTATCAATCAAAAAAGATTAAAATATTGATCATCCAGCACCCAAATCATTAAGAAGAAAGAATTCCTCCTCTATATGTTGCATTGTTCCTAAGTATTAAATTGAAGTTAATTTCTTACACTAAATTATAATGTCCACTAATCCTAATAGCAAAAGCCAGCAAAGACAAAACAGCAAGAATGCCTCACTGAGGTTGCTATGGGGATAGAATCAAGAAGAGGCAGGTTCTGTGGTATGTACATGAGATGTCAATTAGGAGACCCTTTGCCACTCTTACCCTCTCCTGTTCCATCCCAGCAGCTCTCTGTTCCCAGGATTGGCTCAGGCTTTCTCCTCTGTGTTGTAGAAGGATAAGCAACAGATGAAAAGTAACTAATGGTACTGGGAGTAGTAATGTAGATTCAGAGTCTGTCTGTGAAGAAGGTAAGTATCCAATGGAGGAAAAACAACTGAGCTGTGGGAAAAGAGGAGTTTCAGCAGTGATGGTGCTCCAAAGTAAAAGACACCTGGTTGTCTTTGGAAGCAGCAACACGCAGTCATAAAGCCTGGAGCCCAGTTTCTCATTCTTATCAGCGAGAAATCATCATTATCAACTATATTTCTTTGATAGCTGTCTCAACATGTCAGTAAATGAGTATCTAAGTTATGTGAGACACAGAGCTCCATTATTTATTTTTTATCATCACCTGTTTAATTCTTCCAACAAATGAATTGAGCATCTAATAGGTGCTCATATTTGCTAATTAATTCTTTAAATGTGTATGTTGATACATACACACATATATACATGTGTGCTTATGTATGTGTGAGTGTGGATATTTTTCCACCATATATGTACTTAACTTACCCTTTTCTATAACATTGGCTCATTTAGTATTCAGAAGCAGGTGTGTATTTTAAGACATGAATTTAAATATAACCAGTATCTTGTATTTTTGAGAGTACTGCTGCCAGATTTGACCTTGATGATGAGCTAGTTACAATTCCTCCCCAGCAGGGCAAACAAATCTCCCTCAAATCTTTCCAAGCCTAAATTACATTCTGTTTTCTAACAAACCCAATACCTTTCCTTCTTCCCTTACAGTCCTTTATTCCTCTGTCAGCAGCAGCACACGTACCTAACTCTCAAGGATGCCTTGCTACATTTTTTTGTCTGTTGAAATACTCTTTGGAGATATTCCTTGAACTTTCCCTTTTTATTTTCCCCTTTGATTTCTTCATTGCTTTTCCTCTGAAATCGAATTCTCCGTTATTTCCTCCTGGTCTTCCTTAATGTGGTCTCCTTTGGAACCTTCTATTCTGGGAGTGGACAGAGAAGGAGCCCGCTTCCTTCTGTCCTGTCTTCCCTGTTCTCCCTACATGCCCTCTCTCCTGACTTCCTTCTCCTCCACCAGTGTTCACACAAGCCCATTTTTACTAAAACAGACAGCTTGGCTCCTTCCAGCAGGAACTAGCTTCTTTCCTCCCCTGCCCATGACTTCCTTGCACTATGTATCTTTCACCCCAGCTACTTCATGTTGCCGTTTAGCAATATTTTCCATCTACAACCTGAATCCACCTTCTCTATTTTCTTCCCACCTCTGCCTGGCAATGCCTTTCAAAGCCTAGCTCTCTCCCTACAAATACATTCACTGGGGCAGGTGTGACCAGCTCAATGGCTTTCTGCCTCCTTTCGTTCTGGACCCATGGGGCTGCCTTCTTCCCCGTGCTGACATGCTTTCCATGCATTTGGCATAGATATGACCTTTCTCATTACAAAAGCAACAGACCCATTCACTTTCTTCAGAAGGCCCAGGATGTCTTGTTCTCCACATCTGGAGCATAGGTCCTGACTGCCTGTTCTATTCAGATGCTTTTTTGAGTTTTAGTGGGTTTTTGCCTCTTTCCTGTAAAAGCTAAACCTGTAGTAACACTTAAATTTAAAAAAAAAGTCACACCTGGCAGGCGGTGAGCCTTATTTTAAACTTGTGTAGTTCATTGAAATCCTAAACATTCAGGGTTTTTTTCCTAAGAATTAATAGAGAAATATAACTGCAGAAATTCAGAGTAACTTTACAACTTGGATTGGGGCGGGGGGACAGTGTCACATAACCTTTACTTAACCTAATGTAAATGAGGTAGAATATCACATGGATTTGGAAGTGTTTCTCAGATCTCCCCTGAATTCACATCCCTACTGTGTGTGATATTTTCCTGCCCGACAATATCTCTGAGTCCTTTTTGAGAGAGGCTCCAATCTCTTTTTCCTATCAGTTATAAGAATATAGTATAGGAGTCAGCAAACCATGACCTATGGGCCAGATTTAGCCCACCATCAGTTTTTATAAATAAAGATTTATTGGAACAGAGTCATGTTCATTTGCTTATGTTCTGTTTATGTCTGCTTTTACATTACAAGGACAGAGTAGTCGTGACAGAGACCATACAACCCATTGTATTAGTCAGGGTTCTCTAGAGAAACAGGACCATTAGGATATATAGAGAGATATATAAGAGGAAATTTATTACGGGAATTTGCTCACATATTTATGGAGGCTAACAAGTCTCATACTCTGCTGTCAACAAGCCAGAGAACCATGAAAGCAAGTGGTATAATTCAGTCTGAGGCAGAAGACTTGAGAATCATGTAAGCCAATGACATATTTCCCAGTCTGAGGCTAAAGGTCTGAGAACTTGGGGGCTGCTGGTATAAGTCCTAGAGTCCAATGGCCTGGAAACCAAGAACTCCAATGTTGAAGGGCAGGAGAAGATAGATGTCCAAGGTCAAGGAGAAAGAGACAATTTGCCCTTTCTCCTCCTTTTTGTTCTACCCTGGCCCTCAATGGATTGGACGGTGCCTGCCCATGTGGGTGAGGGTGATCTTTCTTAGGTCTATTGGATTAAATGCTAATCTCTTCTGGAAACATCCTCACAAACTTACCCAGAAATAATGTTTAACCAGCTGTCTAGGCATCCCTTAGCCCAGTCAAGATGGCACAGAAAATTAGCCATCACACCCACAAAGCCTAAAGTCTTTACTATCTGGCTTTTTTATAAAGTTTGTCCAACTCTGAAAAAGTGCCAAGAATTTGCTCTCCTCTATCTTCTTGCCATTAACTTTAGTTTTCATCCTCATTCCAACTCCATTTCTTCCTTTTTTCTTGGTTAATCTCAACAGTTCACACATTCCAGCTCTTCTGACTCTGAATTCCATTTAATCATGTTCATGATGCATTCACTGGAATCACACATAAGGTGTTGGTTACAGTCTTGGTACATTTTCTCCTGATAGATTCACCAGAATCAATCTGATTTCTCTGCTGCTTGGAGATTCACATCAAACTCCTTCACACCTGGCATGTTGGTTACTGAAGATAATATTCATTGAGTATTCATCATCCTGTGCTGGGCAGTTGGCTGCCATGCTGGTCAAGTTGATTCTCTTGCTCCACTTATTAAAATTCCATAATTTTTAAATATATTTCCCTATGTATTTCTTTCTTCTATATCAACTGCTATAGAACCTATGGGAAATAGCAAACCAAGAGCATTTTATTTCTTCCACTTTCGGCCTCTATCTTGTTATTTTTATGTTTTTGAATTCTTTCCACTACTCTGCCTCATTTATCCCATTTTCAGCTACCATTGACTCTGACCAATGTTCCTAATTACAGCTGGGAACAGGTAACTTAGTCCCCACATTAGCTCCATTTTCCATCCCTCCTCTTGTCTCCTTTGACCGTTATAGTCTACAACATGACTTATGCTGCCTCCATGTACTTGTCATCTCTCCTGCTCTGCTGTCCTCTGATCCACCTGACTGAACTGCTGCCTTAACTCTTACAACTTCTTCCTCCTCTTCTTACCTTTCTTGTGCATAGTGGCTTCTTTTAAGCATGTGCCACTCATTCCTGAGGGAACTATAGCTGCCACCTGCAGTAATTTCTAGAGGTAACATGTCGCCATTTGTAGATTCTGAAAAACTAAGAGACTAATTAAAATATCCAAGCTAAACCTTAAATTATGAGTTTTTTTTTTCATTTTGTAATTCTACTAAGAAGTATCCCCCAGAAAGAGAAAGGAGGAGGGAGAAAAATGTCATGACCCCTTAGTGTGTACCAAGGACTTCTGGATGCTTACAAGAACATTACTGAATAGATTCCCCACTACAATCCTACAAGACCAATATTATTACTTCTGTTGAGGGCATAGACAAGTAAGAAACTTGCCTCAGGCTACATAATAAGGTCACATTCCAGGGATTTGATCACACAGATGTCTAACTCCAAAGCCCATGATCTTTTATACAGCAGCAAGTTCTTTTCAATGTTACTTACTTTTTATATTGTCTGTCTTGTTTCCGGAATAGGACAGAAACAAAGCACCATCCATTTTATTAGCTATCATAGAATTTAGGAAAGATTCCTATAAAATTACACATGAATTATCTGTGGATTAGCTGTCTTGGCTGCTGGAACAAGTTAGGTACTTGTGTTGCCATATTACGTTGCTTCAAGCAAAGAAACAAATGAAAAAATCAACAGCAATAAAAACAACACTGAAAAACAATGATACAATTTCAGTTTGGATACCAGCCAAAGAGCCATGGTGCATTCAAATTGGGTATGTGGTGAGAGTTTAAGTACGGAAATTTAACAGGATTTAGAAAAGCTGGGTTTGAACAATGGATGGGTTCAAATATTAATCAGAGGTGGTATTCAGGTTTAAGGATATATGCAGTCACAAAACAAAGGAGAGGCAGAGCCATCCAGGACATCAGTTCTCCTGCCCCAGATTCTTAATTCCTAGAGTGAGCATGTATTCCCTGATTCAGGTTGAAGGATAATGTTTTGAAATGAGCTATCTGCTCAAAGAGCAAAGAACATTTGAGGTTACTAACCATCTCCATTTGGTGCCCAGATAATTCCATAATTTACATTATCTTTTCAGGAAGCCATGCTCAATAAATGCATAGATCCTAGGTCTGTTTATCTGAGGTAATCCTTCACTATCATGCTTAAAGCATTCTATACCATTTGTCTGTCAGGAGAGTGATTATCATCATGTTTGTGATTATCATCATGTTTACCTGATGATTAGACCAAGTCTCCTGCCTTCACTTTTTTTCCCAGGAAAATATTGAGGGAGATAAATAGGTTAGAAACCACCTGCTTAATTCCTTCCTTCCCTCAAACCAGCAAGGACCAGCAATACTGGGGGTCCATTAACTATCCTTAGGGTGAAAGAACTTAGAGAAGAAACTGGGAGGAGCTGTAATCTTCATGAGAGGGCTGCAATAATCTGGCAGAGAGGGAATTGGAATAAGCATTCATCAATTCCTCACATCTGCAACCCTCTAAAAAGTGCCTCCCTTTGGCCCAAACCAACCAGACATTAGGGGGCAAAGAAGCCTGTTCTTACTGACCATACATGCCTCTGGGCACAAAACAGGATGGAGAAAGGTAATGAGTCCCTGAGCAAGTATACCATAAGGGGAATTAAAATATGAAAACAAAACAAAACAAAACTCTACTGAATTATAAAATCAAGTTAGGAACAATGTGAAAATAACTATATTACCCAAAGCAGTCTACATATTCAATGCAATCCCTATCAAACTACCAATAGCATTTTTCACAGAACTAGAACAAAAAATTTCACAATTTGTATGGAAACACAAAAGACCCCGAATAGCCAAAGCAACCTTGAGAAAGAAAAACAGAGCTGGAGGAATCAGGCTCCCTGACTTCAGACAATACTACAAAGCTACAGTCATCAAGACAGTATGATACTGGCACAAAAACAGAAATATAGATCAATGGAACAGGATAGAAAGCCCAGAGATAAACCCAAGCACATATGGTCACCTTATCTTTGATAAAGGAAACAAGAATATACAATGGAGAAAAGACAGCCTCTTCAGTAAGTGGTACTGGGAAAACGGGACAACTCCATGTAAAAGAATGAAATTAGAACACTCTGTAACACCATACACAACAATAAACTCAAAATGGATTAAAGACCTAAATATAAGGCCAGACACTATAAAACTCTTAGAGGAAAACCTAGGCAGAACACTCTATGACATAAATCACAGCAATATCCTTTTCAACTTACCTCCTAGAGAAATGGAAATAAAGACAAAAATAAACAAATGGGACCTAATGAAACTTCAAAGCTTTTGCACAGCCAAGGAAACCATAAACAAGACTAAAAGACAACCCTCAGAATGGGAGAAAATATTTGCAAAGGAAGCAATTGACAAAGGATTAATCTCCAAAATATACAAGCAGCTCATGCAGCTCAATATCAGAAAAACAAAAAATCCAATCCAAAAATGGGCAGAAGACCTAAACAGACATTTCTCCAAAGAAGATATACAGATTGCCAACAAACTCATGAAAGGATGCTCAACATCACTAATAATTAGAGAAATGTAAATCAAAACTACAATGAGGTATCACCTCACACCAGTCAGAATAACCATCATCAAAATATCTACAAACCATAAATGTTGGAGAGGGTGTGGAGAAAAGGGAAGCCTCTTGCACTGTTGGTAGGAATGTAAATTGATACAACCACTATGGAGAACAGTATGGAGGTTCCTTAAAAAGCTAAAAATAGAACTACCATGTGACCCAGCAATCCCACTACTGGGCATATACCCTGAGAAAACCATAATTCAAAAAGAGTCATGTACCACAATGTTCACTGCAGCTCTACTTACAATAGCTAGGACATGGAAGCAACCTAAGTGTCCATTGACAGATGAATTGATAAAGAAGATGTGGAACATATATACGATGGAATACTACTCAGCCATAAAAAGAAACAAAATTGAGTTATTTGTAGTGAGGTGGATGGACCTAAAGACTGTCATACAGAGTGAAGTAAGTCAGAAAGAGAAGAACAAATACTGTATTCTAACACATATATATGGAATCTAAAAAAAAAAAAAAAAAGGTTCTGAAGGACCTAGGGGCAGGACAGGAATAAAGATGCAGACTTAGAGAATGGACTTGAGGACATGGGGAGGGGGAAGAGTAAGCTGGGACAAAGTGAGAGAGTGGCATTTACCAAATGTAAAATAGATAGCTAGTGGGAAGCAGCTGCATAGCACAGGGAGACCAACTCGGTTCTTTGTGTCCTACTAGAGGGGTGGAATGGGGGAGTGGGATATGGAGGGTGGAAGGGAGATGTAAGAGGGAGGAGATTTGGGGATATATGTATACGTATAGCTGATTCACTTTGTTATAAAGCAGAAAATAACACACCATTGTAAAGCAATTATTCTCCAATAAAGATGTAAAAAAAAAAATCAAGTTAGGACATTTTTTTCCCACAAATAATCTAAAAATAGATATGCTTCCAATTTTCCGTTAATGGGATTATACAACTTTTCATTCCATCCCAGCCGAGAGTTGTTTCTTAGCTAGATCACCTTAATCCATCTTGTTGTCATTTGAGTACTTTAATTATTAAAGTAGAACAGCTAGTCTTCTCTTCTAAAACACCTTTAAAATGTGACAAATTTACTATTCAGTTTTTTTTTTCAAAAACAAGGAGCATAGTTCCCTGACACAGACAATTTTACATACTACATGTTAACATCGGTCCAACATTTCAATGAGCTAAAGTCAATAACAAGTATGTATTAAATAACTATTTCATATCCAGGTCTGCCTCAGCTAACAATGGGCTTACAGATGTGTGTGTGTGTGCAGTGGAGGGCAGTTGAGGGACAGAAGAACATCATTCCCACTTTCAAAAGTTTTTAGAAATCTCCAAATATCTTTTTCCGGAAATGGTTTAAAGTAGTTTTTTTTTTAGTACATTATTACAAGCTCTATTGTAATTGACATTTAAGCAGTAAACCCTTTACAGAAAACATATTATAGAAAGCCAGCCATGTTTTTAAAATTGAGTCAATCAATAATTAGTAGCAATGTTCAAATTGTATAAATTTTTAATAGAAATACAGAATATATCTTTGTAATTCTTCCTCAAACTTAGAAGATACTCCTGGTACAAAATGCCATTTTCCAACAAGTCTTTTTCCTTTCATAAATTTCATTAGAGGATTATGAGTCATAGAAGAGATTGGTGATGGTCAAATAACTAACATTTATTGACGACCCATAAACATGGCCCATTTTTAGGTCTCATGTGACTACCTCTTCCCCTTATTAATGCTGAGACTTTAATCTTTTTAAAAAATATTTATTTATTTATGCTGCACTGGGTTTCAGTTGCAGCACGTAGGATCTTCATTGCAGCATGCGAGAGCCTTAGTTGCAGCATGCAGACTTCTTAGTTGTGGCATGTGGACACTTAGCTGCAGCATGCGGGATCCAGTTCCCCGACCAGGGATCGAATCCGGGCCCTCTGCATTGGGAGCGTGGAGTCTTACCCACTGGACCACCAGGGAAGTCTCGAGACTTTATTCTTGCCGTTTAACTTCTGAGCTTCCATGTCGTCATTGGTACAGGTAAGTTTTATTTGTGTCTCATAAGGATGGGAAAGTATTTTGTAAAATGTGCTGCTATACAAAGTTGGTTTTTGACAGTATACACACAAAAACTTACGATCTCTCTATTTTATAAAAATTTAAATTTTCCATAGCTGTTTTAGTTGGAGCTGGTTTGCTTTTGTTCTGCCTTGATGGCCCTGGTGAAGTGTATCGGAGAAGGTAGTGAATTCCTGGTGAGATCACCATGATTTTAAAAATGGCTGATGTGAAAAGTCCCTTGAGTCAAGACACACCACTTCCCACCAGCCTCTGGAGACCTTCTGGCATATAATGAGGGAACTTGGCTGACCTCAATGTTAAAACCCCTTACATTTCCCCCATGAAAGATTGGAATGTGATGCTTGAACTAAACTTTCCCTTTGGAAGTGAGCCCTGAATAGGTCAGGAAAGAAAAATAAAACATAGTAAAAACATAAAATAGTAGTTTAAAGGCCATTTTACCAGAAATAAATCATTTTTGAACTTTCCAGAGTGGATTTATCAGAAACAATTGATCATCGAAAAATTTTATTATCCAGGCTCCCATCCTTTCATCCCCTCAAAAGTCTGTCTTTTTCTTTCATGTTCAACTATCATTAAACCAACAAAATTACAGCTGCCACTCTGAGACTTCTATTTAATGAGAAAATAAACTGAAGGCATTTTGAGGAGTGTTTTAAATTGAATCTCATTAATTTGTTGTTTCAGAAAGCAGTCACCTTTAGCTTCCATTGCTTCAAACAGCAGAGAATTTTTTTGCAATCCAATTTATTATGCCCTCTCAGTATGGGAAGGGGCCTGGGCTAGTGTCATAAGTGCCTTGTCATTCTGATTATGCTGCTTCATTTCCTGGAAAACTGAAGGCATCCATTTTCTTTCACTTGCTAATCTACTTAGGAGTGATTTCATATTTTATTTAACCCTGTACTCTATACAAGGAGAATATTTGCCTCGCTGGGATCCTTCCAGTGACTTGATCCTTCCTCATGGCTCAGAATGTAGCCTAGGATCCATAGATAAGTCCAAATTTTAAAACTTAATTTTATATTCCTGGCTTTGACTTACTGCTCTCAGGACCACCTAACCTATAGATACTGAAAGTTGTTATTTTAGTTTCACTTACTCTGAAGCAAGGTTTTGCCTGTCAGTAGCTTATTTGAGAGGTGATCTGAGGAAGCAGAAGGAAAGAAGTGAAGTGAGTTAGAAATAAAAGAGAGAAAAGAGCCAACACAGATCTCAAACCCATGTCGAGAGTTGTGAGTTAAGTTTTATTTGGGTCAAAATGAAGACTATAGCCTGGGAGATAGCCTCTCAGACAGCTCTGAGGAACTGCTCTGAACTGATGGGCAGGGAGGAGGTCAGTATATGTGTGATTCTAGTGAAGAGGGATATGTGCAATCAAGCAGACGTTTTGGCAGAAGGTTGCTGCTAGTCACAAGGAGCTGATATCAACATTGATTTTATTACTTTTCTAGATGTGAAAAGATCCAAGATGGCTTCGCTGGTGGCGCAGTGGTTGAGAGTCTGCCTGCTGATGCGGGAGACACAGGTTCATGCCCTGGTCCGGGAGGATCCCACATGCTGCGGAGTGGCTGGGCCCATGAGCCATGGCTGCTGAGCCTGCGCATCTGGAGCCTGTGCTCCACAACGGGAGGAGCCACAACAGTGAGAGGCCTGCGTACCACAAAAAAAAAATAAATAAATAAAAGATGCAAGAAATTGGGCTCATAAAATCTTCTGAAAAATATCTATCTAAGCCTTGTTCTGCCAGTTTTCCTAGAGTACAGAGTACCTCATTCCTAATCTCCACCCTGAACTCCTTTCAGGGTGTGTTGAAGGTCAACAACTACAATGGCTAATGACTTCATCCTTGTAGAGGTTGATGTAGAGCAATTATTTTTCATCCACAGACACCACTGAAAGATGGGAGGTGGAGGCCTTATTTTGTAGAGGGTTGTCCCCCACCGTGCTAACACACCAACCCTTCTGGGCTGCACTTGCTCTTGGGCTCAATTGCCTCCCTTCAGAGAGCAGAAAAGCCTAGCAAGGTGAAGAGAGATGTCCAGTCCTGCTGTGCTGAAATCAGGGGCCCTAGGGAAAGGACAAGTCACCCTGTTGAAGGGGGAGCATGGGTGTCTGAGGCATCAGTGGCTGTCTATGCAGTATGTTCCACATTTTAGTTCTCGTGTTTGTTTTGCCTCTTTTAGCCAGTGGATTTGCATATAATCAGATTCAAGCTAGAGTCTTAATAACATTGAACTGTACACTAGAAATAAAAAACAAGGTTGAGTTTCAATGATAGTTGTTAGTCTACATAGTTGTGTTACATCATTCATGGAAAGAAAGGTCTCATTTTTTATTTTTAAAGAGCACTATGGAGATCTTGGCATTACATAGCATACGTGTAAAGCAGGAAGAAATCACCTTGATGTCATGCCTTTTTTGTTTGTTAATGCTTCTTACTGATATTTTCTCCTCTCATTTTAGAAATGTCATTGTTTCAACTTATTATTTCTCTTCCTCCCTCAATATCTTTTCTTCTTCTTCTTCCTCTTTTTCTCCTTCTCCTTTCTCTTCTTCTTTGTTTTGTTTACCACTGGTAATGATTTAATACAAGCAATACAAGCAAATTTGCAAATTCTAAAAAGGAATGTCATCTATTAATAAACGGCTCTTGATTTTGAATACATTATGAAAAAAATCAAAACTTTTGGAGTCAGACAAGACTGAGTTCAAAGCTCTTTGGACCAGTCATTAGTAATGTGTCACCAGGAAACTTAACCTGTTTTTTGTTTTTGTTTTTTTTTTAGTTTCTCTATTTTCTTTTTTATTTCCTCTTGCTTTATTGAGTTATAATTGACAAAACTGTGTATATTTAAAGTGTACAAAGTGATGATTTGATATACATATACTTTGTAAAATGATTACCACAATCAAGTTAATTAACACATCCATCACCTCACATAATTACTATTTCTGTGTGTCTATGGTGAGAATTTTAAAATCTACCCTCAGCAAATTTCATACACAACACAGTATTATTAACTATAGTCACTATACTGTATGTTAGATCCCCAGAACAAATTCATCTTATAGTTGGAAGCTTGTACCCTTTGACCATCATTGCCCCATTCTCCACTCCACCTCCTCCAGCCTCTGATAAGCGCTATTCTATTCTCTCTGAGTTCATTTCTTTTTTTTTTTTGATTCAACATATAAATGAGACCATATATTATAGTATTACTCTTTTTCTGTCTGGCTTATTTCACTTAGCATGATGTCCTTTAGGTTCAACCATGTTGTTGTTAAGGGCAGAATTTACTTCTTTCTTATGGCCCAATAAAATTCTTTTATATTTGTATCACATCTTCTTTATCCATATCAATTGACAGACATTCACCAATATTCCACATCTTGGATATTGTGAATGCAATGAACAGATAATGTATTTGAGATGCTGATATTTATTGCACATACTTATTTGAGGTGCTGATTTTTCAACATATTTTCTTTGTAGTAGATTCATTATAGATTCATTTCAATTAAGGTGTGTGACTTGCTTGGGAAATATTTGCATCTAGGTAAGATGCAAGTAGCCCCAATACAAATGGATTAAACTCTGTATGTGAAATTTCAGAGTTTAGCAACTTTGAGGGAGATATGATAAGAGAAGGCTAATATCTACAGGTAAGTTGAGCACTGACCAGGAACATAATCTCATACTCTGGTACTTGGTCAGAATGTATGAAAACGCCAATCCCTAACATTATGTATGTCTGAAAAATAGTTCTGAATAATTTCTATTTTTAAAAAATGGAATTCTTTCCCTGGTGACTTTTTGGATATTGATTCTCTGTTTATTAGCATTGCATGTTTTTTTTTTTTTGAAGAGAGCTGACGTTTCCATAGTCTTCCTCAGTTATATCACTTGATCTTATTTTTGTGTTAACTACTATAGAATTTTATTTTTTATATTTCATGGAAATAACTTTATTTGGAGATGTCTTGGTGTTTTTCATCCTTTATTATTATTTTTTCCTAACATAATCACATTTTACTCATTGAATCTTCCAATATGTCTTTGAAAATTTCTTCTATTTTATTGTTCAGGTCTGTTCTTTTTGTGCATTGATTAGGCTTTTATTGATTTTCTCTGTGTTTTTCCCACTTCAGTCATGTTCGCTATACTCTATAATTCTTGATGTTGCCCATTTCATTTTATTCAGTTTTTGCAAGTTTGTCTTCCATTACCCTGATCATACTTATGATGTATTTCTTGAATGGTATTATATTTCCTTTACATTTTCCCCTAAACTCATCCAGCTTACTCTTCCTCTTCAACCAATACTATGGTTTCTTCTTTAGGATACTGCACACCTCCTTTGAGTTCTTTAAAACATTCTATCTCTCTCTCTCCTCTCCCTCTCTCTCTCTCCCCCCTCTCTTCATAATTTTACTTGTTTGTTGGTAAAATAAAACTGGAATGCAAATGTTATAAAGCTAATTTTTCCTTTTTTTAAAATGTTTTGCTCACAAGCCATTTGCTTTCTCTTTTTTATATTTTAATTGGATATATATCTAATATAAAATATAATATATCTAATATAAAACTTATGATCTTAAGATATAAATGCTATAGTTTGATGATCTTTGTCAAATACATATATGCCCCATCATAAACTATACCCCCATCAAGATATAACATTTATATCATTGCAAAAATTTCTGCTTGCCCTTTCATAGTCATCCCCTAACTCCTTCAAACAATGTTTTGATTTATTTTCCTGTGGATTAGTTTAGTCTGTTCTTGAACTTCATAAAATGGAATCAATCATACGACACATTCTCTTGTGAATTTGGTTTCTGTCTCTCGGGATTTTTTTAAAGAATTCATCCTTATTGCATGCATTAGTTGCTCATTTATTTTATTGATGAGCTGTATTTTAATATACAGATATAGAACAATTTGTTTATTCATTTTGTTTTTGATTGACATCTGTATTGTTTACAGTTTTTGAATTTATTATAAAACTGTTATGATCTGGTTATTTTAAATTCTTGCTCATTAAGTAGAGGTATTTCTCATTGCCCAATAGTTAAGAAAATAGTGTTGAGTAAAATGTTTGGTCTCTGGACTGTTGAGTTTCTCATCAGCAGTTGACCTAGCAGGTATGGCTCTACTCTGGACTAGCAGGAAGTCTTCAATACTCAAAGGAAAGAACTCACCCACATTCCACCCTCCTTTTGTCAAAGTTCTTTATGTGGTGTTTCTTTATTTTTCTGCTGATCAAGAACAGCAAGGCTTATAACTAACAAATGTCTCTTGCATTTTGTCATTCCAACAGCTTGCTTCTTACAAAGATGATGTGCCTGCAGATTTTCTCATTCTGCTCTGACTTTCTTGACACTCTATGACATTTAACTGTGCATAGACACTTTGGAGCAACCTTCTTCCTCTCTCCAAGATTGTTATTCTAAACTATAGTCATTGGCTTTTCCCCTCAAATTATATGACTTCCTGGGGAAACTCCAGGAGGGATAATAAACATAATTACCTTTTGAGTGCTTACTATGTGACAGTTTCAAGCACTCTGCATGTAATGATTCAATTAATCTTCACAATGTTCACATGAGGTACCCAAGTAATTATACCCAGTTTACATATGAAGAAACTGAGGCACGGAAAGTGAATAAGTAATTTTCCCAAAGGCACATGGCTATTAAGTGATGAAAAAAGGGTTAGAGCTCAGGAATACTAGCCCTCTTACATGCACTGCCACTGTACTTCCACTAGCATTGCCACTCTATAGAGATTTGTGGTAAACTTCGTATAGTATGTGCAACTTCCTTTTTATGAACTGGATTTCTGAGCTATGGATGTGTATATTTTCTCTACAGATAAGAGTATTATTTTCCATTTCTTTTCAGTCTTTTTTTTTTACATAATATCAAGAAAAAAAGAAGCAACTTTAGTCTGCCATTGTTAATAGAAAGTCTTAAGAATTTATTTTTAACGGCATCTTCAGTCCAACCAAAGCATTTTTCAAATTGTTCAAAAGAGGCAGTCACTTTGTTAACTCTCTAATTGAGGTCCACGTATTCTGTATAGACATATTGGCAGGTTAAAGCCTAGGGCAGAAAGGGAAATACATGGCTGCTATTCTCTTGGGCTTATACTTGTTTTACCGTAAAGATTTGTTACTCAGAACGCAGCAAAGGCCACAATGCAGCAAGAAGTCAGAAAAGTCAACCCATCAAAGCCAGTTCATATCCCTCCTGCTTGAATATTTTCTCCTAAACTGGTGGACCACTAGCTTAACTCACTGAAGAATGTCAGGAGAGTGCAAAGAATGAAGGGTCTCAATTACCTTATTGAAAAGTAAACTATAGAGAAATTTCAACACATCAGCAACATAATCAAAAGCAAAACAAGCATCTGAGAATGCAAATAACACAATGGCCAGAGTTAAGATTCTGATTTCTACCCCTGAATTGACCCTCATCTCACAGTGTAAACTTTGAGAAGTCTTTGCTCTCTATAATATGGGAAAAATATCATTTGTCCTACCTAGCTCACAGAAATCATATAAGTCAAATATGTTATCAGATAGGAAAAGCCTTCAGAAAAATAAGTTACCATATCTTGAAAAGGTATGTTTTAGTTTACAAATCATTTTCAGATGCATTATCTCATTAGGGCTCCGCAAAACGCCCTGTGAGTTAGGGAGAAGTAAAGTGGAGGAACGTCTGATTTATGTAACATCACAGAGATAAAAGTGTTGCATATGAATGGTTACTTGAATCTCAGTTATTTACATTATGTGACCTGTACTGTAGAGGGAAGCTTCTAAAACATGTTGAGATTCTCTAATGAGCCCAGCACTCCCTATTCATTATGTGAGTAACTCCACTCAACTATGTGATAAAGCAGGCACGGTGGACCCCATTTTACTGCAGAGGAAACTGAGGATTGAGAAATTGAAGTCAGTCACAAATGCATCAGTGAGCAAGTGCTAAAGCTAGGAGGTGAACTTCATTCTCTTTGACTAAAAGCTGTATTTTCACTGCATATTGATTTAGATTTAATTTCTCCTTGTCATATTAGAATTTAGCTTAGATCTCCACACATCAAAGGAATTATCTTTTCTTTCGAAGCTCAGCTTTGAACATCATTTTCAGTGTCTTTTGTTACTGTTCAGCTTTTAGAGAAAATAAACAAAACAAGTAAAATGTTCTCCATATTATTTTAGCAGAATAAGACCTAGAATCAAAAAGAATTCAACAGGATAACACATCAGTTAGCAAAATAGTTGACCATGGTCCCTTTTGTAATTTAATTAAAGGGTGTGGTTTTCCTTTAACTGGCAAGCTCCTTTCAGACAATTCAGGAAGTAACTAATGCTTCCCTGCATAACTGAAAGATCATGGTTTGGTTTGGTTATTTTTTCCCCTATCATGTACTGATGATAAAATTTCTCTATAATCAGATAATTTCCTTAATGTGGGGTTAGATTTCTGATGTCTCTAAAAAAAATGAGTGCTTGTTTTCACAAAGTGTGTTTACTTAACAAGTGATATAGGAAAGATAACGAGACAGGCTAAAGCTCTTATTAGTACATAAGTTGACTGGAGTTCAGTGGTCCAGATCCTCTTTTGTTCATGGATCCAAGGCTCATCCTCTTCTGCAGCATCAGTGACAGAGAGGAGAAAAACCTCAGAGCATCAGGCTAAAGAGCAAAGTCAGAAGGAGAAAGACAAATGCCATGTGATATCATTTATATGTGGAATCTAAAATATGACACAAATGAACCTTTCTACAAACTAGAAAGAGACTTACAGACATAGAGAATAGATCTGTGGTTGCCAAGGGGAACAGGGGGTGAGGGAGGGATGAACTGGGAGTTTGGGGTTATCAGATGCAAATTATCATATATTGAATGAATAAACAAGAAGATCCTACTGTGTGGCACAGGGAAAAATATTCAATATCCTGTGATAAACTATAATGGAAAAGAATATGCAAAGGAATGTATAGATAGATAGATCTATAGATATATCTGAATCACTTTGCAGTACAGCAGAAATTAACACATTATAGATCAACTATACTTAATAAAATAAATTAACAAAATTTTTTTTAAAGACTGATTTTGCTCCAATTTTCCAAAATGCAAGAAGGAAATAAGAGGGATAACTTTGAGGTCAGGGGATCATTAGCCTGAGAAACTTAGATGTGAAGGCAGGGGAAGCCTGGGGAGGGAGGGGCACACAGGTTAATAAATATCCCTCTGTGGGATGAACATAGAAATGGAACATTGTCACACCCAGTTTGCACTTTGTATATGAAGACTTTAGTAACTTTTACAATTCAAATGGCATATTGCAAGCACTTACTGAATATTTAAAATTGGGCATTTTGCAAAGCCGTGCCAAAGAGGTTCATAAAGGAGATTGTGATTGTTCTCAAACTAGAGCAGAGCTAAAATACCACGCAAAACATTACATTATTTTTTTCATCCTCCGTTTAAACTTACCAAGAGCACGGAGAACATTTTTTCTTAATAGACTTTTCATTTACTACATGGAGTACAACACAATGGTGCAATTTTCAAAAGTGAAGCAGCTCAAGAAATAATTAGCATTGCACTAAAATGTCCTCTTTACCAGAACATATATTTTCAGAGTCAAAAACTATAGTTTAAGCCAAACCAAATAAGTAGCAAAACTTTAATCGTATATCTGTATATTGTCTTACTTACTATATTCTAATTATTTATTTTAGAAATTTCAGTTGTATAAGTTCTATATTTAGTACACTTCAGAAGCATGATGGTATAACACAGGTTAACCAGCAACTTTCTGTCAGCTAAAGTGTTAAAAACCTATGTATCATAAGCCAGTTTATGAAAAGCAATGATTTTCAAAACTCTAAGATAGTGCAACTCAGCCCATTTTCTTATGAATGGGATGGGGACATTTACGAGAACATACTCTAGATATGAATCCATTAACAATTCCAAGATCAACAGAATGTCTATCACTAAAATACACATAATAGCCCGGAGATGGAAACAACCTAAGTGTCCATCATCGGATGAATGGATAAAGAAGATGTGGCACATATATGCAATGGAATATTACTCAGCCATAAAAAGAAACGAAATTGAGCTATTTGTAATGAGGTGGATAGACCTAGAGTCTGTCATACAGAGTGAAGTAAGTCAGAAAGAGAAAGACAGACTTCCGGGTAAGATGGCGGAAGAGTAAGACGCGGAGATCACCTTCCTCCCCACGGATACACCAGAAATACAGCTACACGTGGAACAACTCCTACAGAACACCTACTGAACGCTGGCAGAAGACCCCAGACCTCCCAAAAGGCAAGAAACTCCCCACATACCTGGGTAGGGCAAAGCGGAGAGATCCCCACACAGAGGATCGGTGCCGAGCGGCACTCACCAGCCCGAGAGGCTTGTCTGCTCGCCCGCCAGGGGGGGCGGCGCTGGAAGCTGAGGCTCGGGCTTCGGTCAGAGCGCAGGGAGAGGACTGGGGCTGGCGGCGAGAACTCAGCCTGAAGGGGGCTAATGTGCCACAGCTAGCCGGGAGGGAGTCCGGGAAAACTCTGGAGCTGCCGAAGAGGCAAGAGACTTTTTCTTCCCTCTTGGTTTCCTGGTGCGCGAGGAGAGGGGATTCAGAGCGCTGCTTAAAGGGGCTCCACAGACGGGCGCGAGTCGCGACTGAAAGCGCGGAGCCCAGTGACGGGCGTGGGACGCTGGGGCTGCTGCTGCCGCCGCCAAGAAGCCTGTGTGCGAGCGCAGGTCACTGCCCACACCGCCCTTCCGGGAGCCTGTGCAGCCCGCCACTGCCGGGGTCCCGGGATCCAGGGGCAGCTTCCCTGGGAGAACGCACGGCGCGCCTCGGGCTAGTGCAACGTCACGCCGACCTCTGCCGCTGAAGGCTCGCCGCGCACTCCGTGCCCCTCCCTCCCGCCCAGCCTGAGTAAGCCAGAGTCCTCGAAGAGGCTGCTCCTTTAACCCTGTCCTGTCTAAGCGAAGAACAGACGCCCTCCGGCGACCTACACGCAGAGGCGGGGCCAGATCCAAAGCTGAGACCCAGGAGCTGTGAGAACAAAGAAGAGAAAGGGAAACCTCTCCCAGCAGCCTCAGAAGCAGCGGATTAAAGCTCCACAATCAACTTGATGTACCCTGCATCTGTGGAATACATGAATAGACAACACATCATCCCAAATTGAGGAGCGCGGAGTCAGTGCTGTGCCTCTGAGGTGGGAGAGCCAACTTCAGGACACTGGTCCACAAGAGACCTCCCAGCTCCACATAATATCAAACGGCAAAAATCTTCCAGAGATCTCCATCTCAACACCAGCACCCAGCTTCACTCAACGACCAGCAAGCTACAGTGCTGGACACCCTATGCCAAAAACTAGCAAGACAGGAACACAACGCCACCCATTAGCAGAGAGGTGGCCTAAAATCATAAAAAGTCCGCAGACACCCCAAAACACACCACCAGATGTGGACCTGCCCACCAGAAAGACAAGATCCAGCCTCATCCACCAGAACACTGGCACTAGTCCCCTTCACCAGGAAGCCTACACAACCCACTAAACCAACCTTAGCCACTGGGGACAGACACCAAAAACAACGGGAACTACGAACCTGCAGCCTGCAAAAAGGAGACCCCAAACACAGTAACATAAGCAAAATGAGAAGACAGAAAAACACACAGCAGGAAAAGGAGCAAGATAAAAACCCACCAGACCTAACAAATGAAGAGGTAATAGGCAGTCTACCTGAAAAAGAATTCAGAATAATGATGGTAAAGATGATACAAGATTCTATTTCCCAGATCCAAAATCTTGGAAATAGAATAGACAAAATGCAAGAAACAGTTAACAAGGACCTAGAAGAACTAAAGATGAATCAAGCATCGATTAAAAACACAATAAATGAAATGAAAAATACTCTAGATGGGATCAATAGCAGAATAACTGAGGCAGAAGAACGGATAAGTGAGGTGGAAGATAAAATAGTGGAAATAACTGCTGCAGAGCAAAATAAAGAAAAAAGAATGAAAAGAACACAGGACACTCTCAGAGACCTCTGGGACAACATTAAATGCACCAACATTCGAATTATAGGGGTTCCAGAAGAAGAAGAGAAAAAGAAAGGGACTGAGAAAATATTTGAAGAGATTATAGTTGAAAACTTCCTTAATATGGGAAAGGAAATAGTTAATCAAGTCCAGGAGGCACAGAGAGTCCCATACAGAATAAATCCAAGGAGAAATACGCCAAGACACATATTAATCAAACTGTCAAAAATTAAACACAAAGAAATCATATTAAAAGCAGCAAGGGAAAAACAACAAATAACACACAAGGGAATCCCCATCAGGATAACAGCTGATCTCTCAGCAGAAACTCTACAAGCCAGAAGGGAGTGGCAGGACATAATTAAAGTGATGAAGGAGAAAAACCTGCAACCAAGATTACTCTACCCAGCAAGGATCTCATTCAGATTTGATGGAGAAATTAAAGCCTTTACAGACAAGCAAAAGCTGAGAGAGTTCAGCACCACCAAACCAGCTTTACAACAAATGCTAAAGGAACTTCTCTAGGCAAGAAACACAACAGAAGTAAAAGACCTACAATAACGAACCCAAAACAATTAAGAAAATGGGAATAGGAACATACATATCGATAATTACCTTAAATGTAAATGGACTAAATGCTCCCACCAAAAGATACAGATTGGCTGAATGCATACAAAAACAAGACCCATATATATACTGTCTACAAGAGACCCACTTCAGACCTAGAGACACATACAGACTGAAAGTAAGGGGATGGAAAAAGATATTCCATGCAAATGGAAACCAAAAGAAAGCTGGAGTAGCAATTCTCATATCAGACAAAATAGACTTTAAAATAAAGACTACTAGAAGAGACAAAGAAGGACACTACATAATGATCAAGGGATCGATCCAAGAAGAAGATATACCAATTGTAAATATTTATGCACCCAACATAGGAGCACCTCAATACATAAGGCAAATACTAACAGCCATAAAAGGAGAAATCAACAGTAACACACTCATAGTAGGGGACTTTAACACCCCACTTTCACCAATGGACAGATCAACCAAAATGAAAATAAATAAGGAAACACAAGCTTTAAATGTTACATTAAACAAGATGGACTTAATTGATATTTATAGGACATTCCATCCAAAAACAACAGAATACACATTTTTCTCAAGTGCTCATGGAACATTCTCCAGGATAGATCATATCTTGGGTCACAAATCAAGCCTTGGTAAATTTAAGAAAATTGAAATTGTATCAAGTATCTTTTCCGACCACAATGCTATGAGACTAGATATCAATTACAGGAAAAGAGCTGTAAAAAATACAAACACATGGAGGCTAAGCAATACACTACTCAATAACGAAGTGATCATTGAAGAAATCAAAGAGGAAATCAAAAAATACCTAGAAACAAACGACAATGGAGACACGACGACCCAAAACCTATGGGATGCAGCAAAAGCAGTTCTAAGAGGGAAGTTTATAGCAATACAATCCCACCTTAAGAAACAGGAAACATCTCGAATAAACAACCTAAACTTGCATCTGAAGCAATTAGAGAAAGAAGAACAAAAACATCCCAAAATTAGCAGAAGGAAAGAAATCATAAAAATCAGATCAGAAATAAATGAAAAAGAAATGAAGGAAACGATAGCAAAGATCAATAAAACTAAAAGCTGGTTCTTTGAGAAGATAAACAAAATTGATAAACCATTAGCCAGACTCATCAAGAAAAAAAGGGAGAAGACTCAAATCAATAGAATTAGAAATGAAAAAGGAGAAGTAACAACTGACACTGCAGAAATACAAAAGATCATGAGAGATTACTATAAGCAACTCTATGCCAATAAAATGGACAACCTGGAAGAAATGGACAAATTCTTAGAAATGCACAACCTGCCAAGACTGAATCAGGAAGAAATAGAAAATATGAACAGACCAATGACAAGCACTGAAATTGAAACTGTGATAAAAAATCTTCCAACAAACAAAAGCCCAGGACCAGATGGCTTCACAGGCGAATTCTATCAAGCATTTAGAGAAGAGTGAACACCTATCCTTCTCAAACTCTTCCAAAATATAGCAGAGGGAGGAACACTCCCAAACTCATTCTACGAGGCCACCATCACCTTGATACCAAAACCAGGCAAGGATGTCACAAAGAAAGAAAACTACAGGCCAATATCACTGATGAACATAGATGCAAAAATCCTCAACAAAATACTAGCAAACAGAATCCAACAGCACATTAAAAGGATCATACACCATGATCAACTGGGGTTTATTCCAGGAATGCAAGGATTCTTCAATATACGCAAATCAATCAATGTGATACACCATATAAACAAATTGAAGGAGAAAAACCATATGATCATCTCAATAGATGCAGAGAAAGCTTTCGACAAAATTCAACACCCATTTATGATAAAAACCCTGCAGAAAGTAGGCATAGAGGGAACTTTCCTCAACATGATAAAGGCCATATATGACAAACCCACAGCCAGCATCGTCCTCAATGGTGAAAAACTGAAACCATTTCCACTAATATCAGGAACAAGACAAGGTTGCCCACTTTCACCACTCTTATTCAACCTAGTTTTGGAAGTTTTAGCCACAGCAATCAGAGAAGAAAAGGAAATAAAAGGAATCCAAATCGGAAAAGAAGAAGGAAAGCTGTCACTGTTTGCAGATGACATGATACTATACATAGAGAATCCTAAAGATGCTACCAGAAAACTACTAGAGCTAAGCAATGAATTTGGTAAAGTAGCAGGATACAAAATTAATGCACTGAAATCTCTGGCATTCCTATATACTAATGATGAAAAATCTGAAAGTGAAATCAAGGAAACACTCCCATTTACCACTGCAACAAAAAGAATAAAATATCTAGGAATAAACCTACCTAAGGAGACAAAAGACCTGTATGCAGAAAATTATGACACTGATGAAAGAAATTAAAGATGATACAAATAGATGGAAAGATGTACCATGTTCTTTGATTGGAAGAATCAACATTGTGAAAATGACTCTACTACCCAAAGCAATCTACAGATTCAATGCAATCCCTATCAAACTACCACTGGCATTTTTCACAGAACTAGAACAAAAAATTTCACAATTTGTATGGAAACACAAAAGACCCCGAATAGCCAAAGCAATCTTGAGAACGAAAAATGGAGCTGGAGGAACCAGGCTCCCTGACTTCAGACTATACTACAAAGCTACAGTAATCAAGACAGTATGGTACTGGCACAAAAACAGAAAGATAGATCAATGGAACAGGATAGAAAGCCCAGAGTTAAACCCACGGACATATGGTCACCTTATCTTTGATAGAGGAAGCAGGAATGTACAGTGGAGAAAGGACAATGTCTTCAATAAGTGGTGCTGGGAAAACTGGATAGGGACATGTAAAAGTATGAGATTAGATCACTCCCTAACACCATACACAAAAATAAGCTCAAAATGGATTAAAGACCTAAATGTAAGGCCAGACACTATCAAACTCTTAGAGGAAAACATAGGCAGAACACTCTATGACATAAATCACAGCAAGATCCTTTTGGACCCACCTCCTAGAGAAATGGAAATAAAGACAAAAATAAACACATGGGACCTAATGAAACTTCAAAGCTTTTGCACAGCAAAGGAAACCATAAACAAGACCAACAGACAACCCTCAGAATGGGAGAAAATATTTGCAAATGAAGCAACTGACAAAGGATTAATCACCAAAATTTATAAGCAGCTCATGCAGCTCAATAACAAAAAAACAAACAACCCAATCCAAAAATGGGCAGAAGACCTAAATAGACATTTCTCCACAGAAGATATACAGACTGCCAACAAACACATGAAAGGATGCTCAACATCTTTACTCATTAGAGAAATGCAAATCAAAACTACAATGAGATATCATCTCACACCAGTCAGAATGGCCATCATCAAAAAATCTAGAAACAATAAATGCTGGAGAGGGTGTGGAAAAGAGGGAACACTCTTGCACTGCTGGTGGGAATGTGAATTGGTACAGCCGCTATGGAGAATGGTATGGAGGTTCCTTAAAAATCTACAAATAGAACTACCATATGACCCAGCAATCCCACTAGTAGGCATATACCATGAGAAAACCATAATTCAAAAAGAGACATGCACCAAAATGTTCATAGCAGCCCTATTTACAATAGCCCGGAGATGGAAACAACCTAAGTGTCCATCATCGGATGAATGGATAAAGAAGATGTGGCACATATATACAATGGAATATTACTCAGCCATAAAAAGAAACGAAACTGAGCTATTTGTAATGAGGTGGATAGACCTAGAGTCTGTCATACAGAGTGAAGTAAGTCAGAAAGAGAAAGACAAATACTGTATGCTAACACATATATATGGAATTTAAGAAAAAAAAATATCATGAAGAACATAGGGGTAAGACAGGAATAAAGACACAGACCTACTAGAGAATGGACTTGAGGATATGGCGAGGGGGAAGGGTAAGCTGTGACAAAGTGAAAGAGCAGCATGGACATATATACACTACCAAACGTAAGGTAGATAGCTAGTGGGAAGCAGCCGCATAGCACAGGGAGATCAGCTCGGTGCTTTGTGACCGCCTGGAGGGGTGGGATAGGGAGGGTTGGAGGGAGACGCAAAAGGGAGGGGATATGGAAATATATGTATATGTATAACTGATTAAATTTGTTATAAAGCAAAAAATTAAAAAAAAAATCCTGATCATGCAAAAAAAAAAAAAAGAAAGAAAGAGAAAGACAATACCGTATGCTAACACATATATATGGAATTTAAGAAAAAAAATATCATGAAGAATCTAGGGGTAAAACAAGAATAAAGACACAGACCTACTTGAGAATGGACTTGAGGATATGGGGAGGGGGAAGGGTAAGCTGTGACAAAGCGAGAGAGAGGCATGGACATATATACATTACCAAACGTAAGGTAGATAGATAGTGGGAAGCAGCCGCATAGCACAGGGTGATCAGCTCAGTGCTTTGTGATCACCTGGAGGGGTGGGATAGGGAGGGTGGGAGGGAGGGAGACAGAAGAGGGAAGGGATATGGGAACAGATGTATATGTATGACTGATTCACTTTGTTATAAAGCAGAAACTAATAGAAAAAAAAAAACCAAAAACATAAAATACACATAAGAGGTCACAGCGGCAAACTCATCCTAGAATTTATCATCAAAGGTCTAGATTCTAGTCTGTTTACAGCAATTACTTTGCCTTGGATAAAGTCACTTATCTTTCCTGAGCTTCGGCTCTCAGGCCTAGAAAAGGAAATGCTTTCCAACACTGGTTAGTCACAGGCATTTTCCATGGCCTGAAAATAAATCAATAAACTTGCTCTACACATTATTATAGTAATAGAAATATCCTTAAGTTGGGAAAGGATATTCCTTATTCTCCAAACTATATATCTATTATTATTCATAAATTTCATAATATTTATTTTACTGTGTTATAGGGCAGACACTTATTGACAAAGAATTACACTTTCGGGCTTAAAGATAATCACTAGAACTGTGGCTGCAAGTTAGCAAAGGTCTTTGGGTGCGGAATGTATTTGGTGATGTTATGGACATTAGTCAGCTTATTAAGCTGAAGACAGAAATTTTAAAAATGGATATCTAAAGTACACTCTAGAAAAGAAAATTGAACGTTTGCCATTAATATATAGTAGTACAGTAGGCATATAAAATACTTCTTAAGGAGATAATTCTGCTGTATAGAGTCATGGGGAAAACGTATAGTGATGGATTCTAAGATTTCTTCCTTTTAAGCAAATTAGTGAAATATTGGACTAGTGACAGTGAGGTGAGGTCATTACTTTAATGACGATCAGAAATAGCAACAGATAAAAATGGTGAAAGCTAAAACTCCTAGCAGAGTATTTTGAATTCTCTGAAGGGCTAAAATTAAAACAAAAAGCTAAAATGATGGCTGAAATAATAGCCATTATTTACTGAGTGCTTTCTCAGTGACAAAGAAACAAGGGCTTCATATTGTTATCTCTTGCACTCGTGACCACAATCCTATGAGGTCGATATTCTTATTACCCCATTTTACAGATGAGAACATTTTTCTCAAACTTGGAGAGTTTGGCTCAAGTCAAATAATTAATAAGCAACAGAGGTAGGATTTTATTCTAATTCATTACAGTTTCATGATCTGACTATTACATTATCTCTCTGTATTTATTCTCTGAAATAATAACTCTAGTCTATCCCTAGGTGATCATAAACTAAAACAGGAGGTAAAATTTTTCCAAAAAATTATGGAAACGAGAATATATATTTTGCTCCTTGGTTGCTTAAACTACTCATGAATCAAGACAACTCTAGTAGAATAGCCAATTTAAATACAATGAGAGTACAAAAGAAAATCAAATATTCCAAGTGTTGCCAGATGAATGAATGTCTCCATGATAAAGAAAGAAAGAAATAGAAATCTGAGATCAGAATAGCTGGATAGCAGAAGCAGAGTTGTTGAGCATCAGAAGTAAAGTCCTGGGGAAATGGCAATGTGGATGATTCCTGGAAATTAGAGGAGAGCCAAGTGGGATATATGAACATCTGAAAAAAGACAGATAAAACTCTGTGCCCATGAATTCTTAGTATTTGTTTAATGTCTCCTGACACATGCAGTTGGGCTGGGAAGACAAAGTTAAATGAGGCAAATGGCACCAAGCACTTCTAGCTTTCACAAATTGTCAAGAAGTGAAGACAACTCTGAGCTGATTGATGGTCCTCTGAAGCACACACACATATGGCTACACAGTTTGTGGGGACTTCTGCCTCCCAAACCAGTCGCTTCATTTGCCTGAGTGAGAATGGGAACTCAGGTTCTACAAACTCAAAATCTAGAATCTGCTTATTTCTTCAAAAAACACATTATTAATCTTTTATTATTTCTCTTAACTGCAGATAAGACATTGATTTAATTAACATGTAGATTTGTTACACTGCAGTGTTAAGTTTCTGTTAATGGCTGGAATGTAGTATAAATACAGCTAGATAGAAACTACACTCACACCCATACAATACAATTTAAATTTATTGGGAATGCTGTGCTTTATTTAATCAGTTTTGTAACTAACTGATTATTCTATTAATGCATTTCAGAGTCATCCAGTCCAACGTGGGTGACTTCTGCAGACAAAAAAAGGGGAAAAATCTATTTAGTCTCACCAAAAATGTGCTCAGACAATTATGATTTATGTTTCATTCCTCTTGAATGTTTTTAACTCTGCACATATTCTGCTCTCAAGGAAAAAAATCTTTTTCTGGGTCAGTAGCAAAAACAACAACAAAAAAAACATTAATATTAACTCTCCACATTCAATTCTGGGATCAAAATATTAAAAGAAAAACATGCTTTCCTAGTGTTCCTGTCAAATATCCTGTCTGATTGCTTTTTCATTAGTACTGAGATCATTTGTAGCAAAAACATGTGAGTGAAGTATCTGAAGGCAGTCTGTTTCTGTTGTCTACAAATGCGTAGTGTATCACACTGAGTCTTGACATAGCATAGGAAGAACATGTCTCTTTTTCTCTATGATTGGTCTTCATTGTATAATGCAATATTGGTAAGTGTTATTATTATAACTATGATTTATTAAGTGTCTACTATGGACTAGATGCTTAACACAAATAACTTCCCATCAGAATCCAATGTATATGATTAGGGCCATTATCTGCATTTTACAGATGAGGAAAGTGATCCTCAGAGCCATTAAAGAAGTTGATCAAGTTGAGAAATGGCAGGGATGGGCCAAAGTTTGATCCCTAGAATGAGGAACTCCACACTGCTGTCTTTTACACTGTCTCACGCAGAGCAGTGTGGCTTTGGGATTGTGGAATTTAGGGTCTCACAGATCTCTTTGAATGTGATGAATGACACAATGGAATAGAAATAACAAATACGATAGTTTTGTACAAGTAATACAATAGAATCTCATAGCAACACATTCAAACACTACTCTCTAGGAGTAACAAGAACAACAGCATTTTTTCATCATTTCCTTAAGAAGAATTGTCTACAGAAAAAAAGAATAGAATTGTCAGTTTGCCTTCTCAGCCAAATAACAGGTAGACTACTGTTCTTCTGTGTCATTTGTATTACTTGAGTTTACTTCATGTGTTGCCTACATTCTCAGAGTACAGTATCACTCAAGTGCAAAGTGAAGACAAGATGGCTTAACTTATTCATTAATTTTCACAGCAGTTGGTTCTCTGCTGGCATTTAAAATTAACATAAGGGGAAGTTCAAAATATGTAGCTGCATTTCAAAACACACAAAGCACTATGATTTTCTAGAAATTCTGCAAACTGATTAAATTGAATTAGTTCAAGATGATCACCCAGCAAAAAAGAGAAATATTAAACACTATATATACCAGGCAATTTCAAAGGTCCTGACTTTTGGTGTTTAAATGTTATCTGGTTTCAAAAATGGCACTCCAGTTAAAGCCACAGGATAACAAATAAATAGGATCAGTGATGATAAAAAAATGATACCTTATATTGTGAAATAGTTCCTAGGACTGGTGTTGTTAATAAAAAATGTAAATTACAACTAGATTTATAAAATTAAAAAAAAAACTTGGAAAATTAAAATGTTATGCTGAAATTACCATCTTCAAGAAAAAAAAAAACAAGGAAGAGAAAGTGAGAGAATATTTTTGTTACATAACCAAGTCAGAAGCGCACAGTGAACAGACTTGCTGCTAAAAGAGTATACTTATTTGTGAACAAGCTGATAGCAGCTCTTTAAAATATTTTAGGTTCTTCTATTCGTTAGAATAACTGAGAGCCCTTTCACATTGTAAAATAAGTCAAAATAAATAGTTCATTTTCTTCTGGCCAATTTAAATCCATAGACAACATAGAACTTGATTTATTTGACGAACACTTGGATACCAAAAGAACCTTGAACATATTTATTTCTCCAGACGTTACTAAAAACATTTAATAATGGTTATTTCACCAATACAGTCCATCTGAATCACCTCTCTAAGTCTCAGTTAATTAAAATGCTTGCAACTTTTCGTACAAGTGACAAATTTTTTTTTTTTTTCAGTACAGGGGCCTTCTGCCTTCCACTGCTGTGGCCTCTCGCATTGCAGAGCACAGGCTCCGGATGCACAGGCTCAGCGGCCATGGCTCAGGGGCCCAGCCTCTCTGTGGCATGTGGGATCTTCCTGGACCAGGGCATGAACCCGTGTCCCCTGCATCAGCAGGCGGACTCTCAACCACTTCACCACCAGGGAAGCCCTACAAGTGACAAATTTTTGATAATTCTCCCCAAAATCTTTACACCGTCTCCATGCTATTTTTAACTTTTCTATCCAGTGCTTAATCCATATGCTCAAACTATATCTACAAAGGCCCAGGGAAGTGAAAAAAGCAGACAATTATCTGGATATCTCAAAACCAAATTTCTACTGGAATATAAAGCTTTCTAAGGGCTTCCAAATAAGTTAAATATATTTATCAAGCTAACTACGGTCAAAAGTCTACTTGCTTGTTTATTGGCTAAAGCTGATTCTTACAAAACCTTCAATCAAACTCCAGAAGTAATTGCTAGCTCTAGTCACTGAGAGGAATGGAAGTCATGAAGTGGAGTGGTCATTGCACTAATGCTCATCACTATATACCCAAGGGAGTATAACAAATACAATTTGTTATTCCATTGTGTCATGCATAACGTTCAAAGAGATCTGTGAGACCCTAAATTCCACAATCCCAAAGCCACACTGCTCTGTGTGAGACAGTGTAAAAGACAGCAGTGTCACAGGAGTTTCAGACTCCCAGTACTCATGGAGTGCCAAGGCCTATGGACTCTATGGCCCCAGATGCCCTTGAGTCTGCCAGAAGTATGGTCTTGGTTCTCCTTTTCTCTGTCTATATTTGGTGAAGCAGGTTGTGATGATTAATTTTATGTGTAAACTTGACCAGGTTATGCTGTCCAGTTGTTTGGTCAAATGCCAGTCTAGATGTTGTTCTGAAGGTATTTTTTAGATATGATTAACATTTAAACCATTAGACTTTGAGTAAAGCAGATTACTGTCCATAATGTGGTTGAGCCTTATCTAATCAATTGAAGGACTTAAGAGAAAATACTGAGGTCTTTTTCACTTAAAAATAAAGAATTTTTCCTTGAGAAAGCCTTCAGATTTGAGGTACAATATCAGTTCTTCCCTGTACCTCCATGCTGCCATCCCACCTTACAGATTTCAGACTTGCTAACCTCACAATCATGTGAGCCAATTCCATAAAATTTCTCTCTCTGTATTTATATTGATATCTATTAGTTATACCTAATAGATATCTATATCTAATAGATACAAACATATAGACACATGTATCTACAGATATAGATATATAATTGCTTCTTTTTTTAACTGAATTATAGTCGATTTACAATGTTGCATTAGTTTCAGGTATACAGCACAGTGATTCTGTTATGTATTTATATTCTTTTTCATATTCTTTTCACTTAAAGTTTATTTTAAAACACTGAGTATAATTCCCTGTGCTATATAGTTGCTTCTTTTTCTCTGGAGAACCATGACTAATACAAAACCATTCCACCTCTGATCTGGTCCAGTCCTGTGCACGTGCTTCACACTCTATTTAAGCATACCTTGAATTAAGCTGTTACAGCTTTGCTAGGTCTTAGTTCCACATAACTTTCAGGTCCTCTGAGCTTTCAAGTTGTTCTACTATCCCCACATAGCTCAGTATACATAGACTCCTCTAACTCTAGTGTGCTCCCATCTCTCAGCCAATCTGCATACTTTACCCTCAGTAGTCAAAAAATAGTTTCTATCCTATTGCTCTGCCCACTGGCCAAAAGGAGACTTGTTGGCACATGAAGCCCTCTCGCCTTTTAGCTCAAAGCCCTCTCACCTTTTAGCTCAAAGCCTTGCAAAATGATCCTTCTAATGGGACTTTGAAGAGGTTAACCAAAGAACCCCAAATGTAGCTAGGTTAATACCAAAGCTCATAAGCAAGTATGTACAGTGACCTTGGCTTATAATCTTATTGTAATCAACATTCTTTTGGAAGGAAAGTAATGTCCCACATCTACTAAATGAATGAAGACATAATAGTATAGCTGTTACTAGGCACATACATATGAATATCATAGAATTTTTTTTTAAAAAATAACGTCAACCTCCAAATTTGAAAGTGCTATACAATTTAGTTTACCTAACCTTAAACTCAAAAGCTTTAGAATATATCATATAAATATAAATGTGATTTTAAAAAACTCAATCCATATAAGAATAATCTACTTTTCAAGGAAGCTTTTACATATTTGAAAATGCTTTAATGCAAATGATACTCCAATAACTTTAGTCTGTGTTTTCTACTAACTAAAAGTTAATAGTGATTATACAGGATACTTATGCTTATTTGTATTTGTTTGTTTAAGTTTGAGGGGATACAGAAGGAAGGAAATATTAGTGATTACACAAGAAAGCTGATGAAATCATGGACGTGGGTAATAATAATAGCTATGGACTTACCATGGGCCTGGCTTTTAAAACCTACTGATGGCTAAACCTCACCCCAAACCATCAATGTGAATCACTGCAAGGAGGGACCAAGTAAGGCATTAGAGTTTCTAAAAACCATCTGAGTCATTCTAATGTGTAGCCCTTTGCACCAGCTAGCCCAACTTGTGGAAGCTTAGAAGGTGCTTTTCCTGTGAGGATAGCATGTCGAAAGGCCAAGTACCAGGTGAATGGTGAAATCTGGCCATCATAGATGTGTGTAGATGAAGAGGTCCACTAAGTGAGATACCTAAGAGGATACTGATGATGCCTTTCTAACAAGGGATATGCTTTAGAGATAAAGTATCAGAATGCAGATCCAGTCTGGCAAGTACAGACAGGCAAAAAATTCCCCCAACAAGCCTTGTAGAGGGAAAGGGAAAGCTGGTATACTAGGACCACCTGTCTAGTGAGGCAAGATGTGTTCAGGAAAGCACTAAGGAGAACTGGGTCCCTGCCTCAAATGCATTTCAGAACAGGCAGCCTGCCTAGAATTAAGCCTCATTTTCATTAAGGCAGACAATGAAGTCTGAAGGTTCATGCCGTCAGCCAGCCTCTATGGAGGAAGCAAGGGTATTGGGAGGACCTTGCATCTGGACGGGAGTGAGTGGATGCTTCCCCTCAGTACATGCTCCCAAAGTGCTTTCTTTCAACAATAAATATAGATAAAATGTTGATATAATGTTTGAGGATAATGAAAATTTAGCTAAGGTGTAGAAAAAGTCAACTTATTCAACACATGATTGAAACCACAGGAGTTAGACCTTGAGATATGAGGGAAAAGTAGTCAAAAAGTGGTGCCTGTGCAAGGTACCAGCTTTCCCACCAACCAGCGGGGAGAGCCTTCCATATCCTACCCCAACTAGCTCTACTTCTAAGCTTTCCAGCTTGATGTAAGAAGATGAATTTCCTTCTGGAGATATTCCAGTTAGACGGCAAATTCGAGAGTTCACTGTGTGTGTGGCATGGCACAGATTCAAGATTTTACAAGCCTTCAAGTGTCAGAAGGAAGCCCAGCAACACAAGTTTGCATGTGCCCGTGATGATGGCTGTGGTCTGTGAACTTCCCGGCTGGAGATGCTGACTAAAGGCTTCTACCCAGGCTGCAGACACTCCAGTGGCAGCTTTTATCCCAGCATCAGCAAAGAAAGGCCTCCTTACATGATTCAGAAGCAGTTCTTAGAAGAACAGAAATCACATGGTTCTGGGTAAGTTAGATGAAAACTGGAAAGATTGGACACCTATTTTGGGGCTTGTAGAAAGAGAATGTGATCATGAATCAAATAAGAATCACATCTACAAAATGATTTAAAAACATTAAAGACATGTTGACAGTATCTACTATACTGGAAAGGAAGAGAAAATTTTTAAATAATTTTCTTCCATTGTTAACTGCAGTTTGTCCTTCTGTGGACTGATGCTGAGAATAAAAGGAATTTATATTTGTAGGTGTGATAAACATCAATTAATGGTCACTGCTCTGGATGAAGTTTCCCAGTGAGGGCAAGACAAGTGTTTCTATCTCTTAAAAGTCATGATATTATCAATTTCAAAAAACAATTTAGCACCCAACTGCTCAATTTCAGGAAAGTGTCATATAAAGGAAGTTTAACTCTTCCGGGTATTGGGGAACTTCCAAACTTATAAAAGATCATCACCATGAGAAAGAACGTACAGAGACTAACATCAGCACCCAAAGATGATATCCAAACAGTGTAATTTTATAGCAATTTGTAAATATGTGCAAATAGTTAGATCTATTTTTACAACATTCAGTTTAGCAGCACATGTATAAATAGACTAATTCTAATATTTAAAAATTCTAATTAATTGACAGTTTCTCCAAATTTTAATGTAAACATGATTTCTGTGTAATTGTCAACATCTAATTATTTGTCAACATCTAATATTTATGTAGTGTTGTTACTAGCCCCAGCCCAATACATATACTAAAAAAAAAAAATAAAGATCATGTTTACAAAGAATTTATAATCTAACTTGGGAATATATGAATTGCAGATTAGAAATACAAACTTCAAATCACCTAAGGGATAATTAAAGGAAGATTGGAATCATGCCTAAATATCAGTGCTAATAACAAGGGATGTTTCTGAGTTTCCATAAAGCAAAAAAGAGAATGATAATAAAAAGCATTTATCAGCATTGAATTTACAAAGTGAAAAGCTATAATGGAAAGGAAATAAACATTAATGAGGTGAGGGAAATTGGGCTTTATCGATTTACAAACTAACTAAATAGGTAACTAACCATGCATATTTATATTTGGAATCAAGAACCTAAAAGGTTTGGAATCAGCAGTCATCAATAATTTGTACTTATTTAAATATAATGAAAGGGCTGTTCTAGCTATTAAAAGGCTATTCATGCCTTGCATGATTAAGAATTTTCAAAGAATCATATCACTACAAGTGATATTTAACAAAAAATTTAACTGGGCAAGGTGACCATCTTTGGATAAGGCCAGTTCCTTAAGGTCATTATAAACATCAGCTGTTGTTCAGTCTTCCTCAACACTGTCACCTGAGCACACATTCACTATAGAGTACTTATGTGAAGATGTGAGTTAAATGAAAACAATCTTTTGGAAAACAGAGAATTTCATGTGTTATTATAACTTTTTACTATGTCTAATTAAAAAACAATGGCTCACAAAAAAAGCGTATGATTAAATGAGAGTCCTTTTTTAAGGGAATTACAAACATATTCTTTACCTTTTTTTTTCAAATAAAATGTACTTTTTTTAGAACAACTTTAGATTTACAGAAAAATTGCAAGGATAGGACAGAGAGTTACCATATATTGCACCCCCAGTTTCCTCTATTTTTAATCTTATTTAGTATCATACATTTGCTATAATTAATGAAACAATATTGATACATTATTATTAACTAAAGTCCACACTTTTTCACATTTCCTTAGTTTTTACATAAAGTCCTTTTTCATTTCCAGGATCCCATTCAGGATACTGTATTACATTTAGTTGTCATGTCTTTTTAGACTCATAGTTGAGACAGTTTCTCAATTAATAATTATCTCAATATTAAAAGTTTAATTTAAGTATTTCATCCTTGTTAGTATTTAGTTCTATAAGTTTCTACAAATGCTTACAATTCTATGACCACCACCACCAGAATCAGGATATAGAATAATTCCCTCAGCCCTCAAATATCCTCATGTCATTTTGTTATGAAATCTTTCCTCTAGCTACAGCCCCTGATAACCACAAATTTGTTTTCTGTTCTATATTTTACCCATTCCAGAGCATTCTAATATCTTATAAATGGAATCATATAGTATACTGCATTTTAATTCTGGCTTTTTGCTTTAACAAGCATCATTCTCTCTCTTTCCCTCTCTCTCCTTTTCCCAGCTTGTAACAAGATACAGATATGTATTTTATCCTTCCATTATTCAGATCTCACATAAACAGCAGTCTTAGGTTTATCTGAAGTCTCCACACAACACACTTTGATCTGAAATAGTGAATGAGCACATTCATTGGAAGATGAACTTGAATGATTTTCATCATTTAAGAATCCCCCAAAAGACAACATTATGGCTTCCCATCAATGCTAAATATACCACTGACTCCTTCACTCCTGAAAACTCGGCCTTGAAACATTGCATTTGACTTTCGCAAGTAGATAAGTGACATTATTTCACATTAAACAAATCCTAAGCCACATTTGATGAGAGTTAGGTTTCTGAGAAATGATCCTTCTATGTCTACCTGTTTTGAAGACATGGTTTAGAAACCACTTTGCTACTTTACACACCCAATGTGTTTTTCTATTTCCTGTGTCTTGTTTGTTGGGAGGTATAGAACTTTATAGTCAAAGTTCTTAGTTTGTTACAAAAATTACTTCTCAAATATGTGATTTTAATAAAAAGCAGAGCATAAATTGATCCACAAGTATATCTAATGACCTTATTCGAATTTCATGAGATTTAGTTTCTAATTCAGTATTGCGGGCATTCAGCACTGCCTTCAGCAACATGTTAGGGCCCAAGCACTAATAGATGACATTTGGTGTATAAAAAATTCTTGCTTGTCACTGAGTTAAATGTCTCTTTAAGTCATCTTCCAAATATTCAAATGCATTCCATTTATCTTGAAGGAATTTATTAAGCTCAAAATCTTTGCTAAAGTGGCTGGAGAAATAAAGAAAGACTTGATGTTTGTCTTCAAGCAGCTCATAGTCCAGCAAAGAAGAGAAACAAGTAAAGAAATAATCTATATTATCTGATGAGTGGCAGGTGTTTCCAGGGGAATCTCAAATAACACAAAGAAGGGACTTTTAACACACTATGCTAGCAGTCACATATCTTGGCTATGTGACAAGTCCCTATGCTGGAACTTTACTCATAATAGATAGAAAAAATATTTTATGCAACAAAGGAGAATGTGAGCAAAATCTGGGATTTCAATGGCTGGAATATAGATTGGTGAGAGGATAGAGGGAACTTGAAGAACAGGAGAGATGATGCAATATGAATACACAGGATTTGAAAGGTACATTGAGGGCTTGGCTGAACTTGGTGAATATTATTTCGATTTGACTACACATTTCATGGCAGGGTAAACTTTTTTTGCATGGGACCTCAGCAGCCTAAGCATAAGCGTACAGAAGAAAGATGATGGAAAGAAAGTAGTGATAGAGTTTTTATGTTAATCTGTTGGCTAGTTTGTAGTTAGATAGAAAGATAAATTGTAAATCCCACTGCCTGAGGTTAATATCATGAAATGGGAGCAACACAATCCATTGCAATCAGTTCTTTGTCATCTTTTTTAATGAAAATATTTTAAAGACTGTCAACACCAGTATTTTCTTTTAGAAATGAGCTGTCCATACTATTTGAATTACTAGTGATAATGCAAAGATCTCTGGCAAACTCTAGAAAAAGTCATCTTTCATCAATTCCTGGATATGGTGATGACAATCTAGAGCACAAGCCTTAGAGATAAAGTAGAACTAATTCAGGCTTAACTTTTGGGAACTGAAAGTGGAAAAGAAGAAAAAGCATAAGCAGAGTGCAGAAAACAGAAAACAGAAACTTAGAAACAGAAAAGAAACAAAAATGGAAAAAGGACAACACAAAAACGAAATTGCTATGGGGTGTAAATATCAGAAATGACAATAGAGAAAATCCTGTTTGAAAACCCAGTTTTTAAAATTTTCTTTCATATAGCTTGTTTGTTTTGTTTTGCATTATATTTGAGGAATGCAAAGAAGCAAATATACAGGTAGAAAAAAATTTTTGGATGGGTTAGGATTCTGGGTACCAAAATATGACAGAATCTAGCATATGTAGTGCTACTTGCAATTATTAATACCAAATATTCTCTTTTCTCTGAACAAGTTCCATCCTTGTGATATAAGCATAAATAGAATTTAAAGGCTAGTGAATAATTTTTGGTAGGTGATTAATATTTTATAAATCTTTATCAAGCATGAGAAAATGTACTTTTGGGGTTCTAGCATGATTAGAGGACTATTTTCTTCTTAATCAACCAGCTGTATAAAAACTGACTTTGTATATTAGACAGACAATTTCAATTTTCAAGGGATTAGAAAATAATAAATAAAACATGTAATAACAAATTAACCCAGTGCTTAATAAAGGCATTTAATGATTCAGAAGCATTCTACCTTAGATTGCTTCATGTTCATTATGAGGAATATCAATTAATATTGCACTGGAAAACTGCAGAAAAAAATAACCCACAGAAGGCTTTAGTTGAGAGGATATTAGCTAAACCACATTTTTGTGATTTTTTTTTTAGATAACGTGTTGAAAGTAAAAAGCAACTTGGAGATTTAAATTACCTACATCTTTTCTAAAACCATTAAAACCACTTCATGTATCCTGCCCTATTGCAAATAATTAATTACACAATGGTCATGTCTTCTTGACCTTGGGCTCCTTAACAATAAGGAGTGCTTCTTATTTATCCTTTTGCCTAATACTGTACTTCAAATATAGGTTCTTCATTAATTTGTTGACCAAAACTAATTAACAAAATCCAAACAAAGTACATTTGAAAGTGATGTTGGCCTATTAAAATGGAAGTGGATGAAGGGATTTCTTAGGAGATAAAACAATGCAAAATATCCTATTAATTTGTTTGGTCCTCAGTGATATAGCAAATGAACAAAAGTCAGTATAGAACAACAGCAGGATAAAAAGCTGATGATATGTTTTAATGCAGCTGACAGATAGTACATTGAGAACCTGTGCTACCAAATGCTTAATCAAGCTTGGATCAGATGGAAGACTCAAGGTAAGTTAACCTGTGGTGTGACATTTTATGTATGAGTGCTATGGGTAAAATCACCATCTGGAAAGCCTATGGTAAAGTACTCAACCCAAAATCATAATGAAATCTAAAGATTTATAATAATGAGTGTTTCTGCAGACTCTGTAGTTTTACTTTTAATTCATATGCCTCGATGTTTTCCAGGAGATCTAATTAAAACATAAAGAACATAATAAAATTGCAATGTTTCTACAGAAATGCATTTGTTTCTTAAAACACAACTCTATAGAATGATAGGTTCTATATAAAGTATCATTAGGTCAGGGCATAGGTTCCCAGCACTTATTAGGCAGGGTTGGAAGGGGATTGTCATTACTTTGGCAGTTGCATGGTAGGTTTCAAATTCAGGTCTAAATGCACTTTAATCATTAGTAATTTAGCAATTATAATTTAGGAAGACAAGTAAAAGAACCACAACTGTTATGACTATAGAAATATTTGAGTATAATTTTGAGCAATATGAATTTTTGAGCCACTTCTGCATTTGTTGTAACAATAATCACAATTATGGCAATTAATAGTAAGCATTCCATAGCTGTGGAAACCTTATTGCTTCAAAGTGCTGATGCATCCATCTTATTTGATTCTTATAATTCTCACATGGTAAGGCCACTTCCCAACCATTTCACATAACTCAGAAGGGCAGGAGTAGGGGCTGCAGACTTAGAAGCCTGCTGCAAAGGATCACACTGTGTAATACTCTGAAAAGTCCTTTGAGCCTTCTCTATACCCTCAAGGGAAGAGAGCAAAACATTAGCATTGTACCCATACTTAATGGGGAGAAAACATTTTTCAAGTTGGTTTCCACCTTTTTACTAAAAAACCTTTGGCTCCACTACGTTGTTCCCATTATTTCCTTAAAAATCTTCATGTTTTCTTTCCTCCTCTTCCTCCTACCAGGCTGTTGTTTCTTTGTTGTTTAATTACTTCATTAAAAAAATAATCTTGAGTGCCAGTGTGTGTTGAACAAAGATCAAGGTTTCAGCATGAGAGCATTGGAAATACCTTTCTAAAAAACATTAGAAATTTCTATCTTCTTTTTCCTCCTCATCAAAGCTCTAAACATGCTATATTTTCATAATACTAAGTATGAAAGAATAATCTATTTTATTTATCTTTTTATATGAAATGTGTTTTAAATAGTAGTTTAAACTTTGTGCATGCACGTTTCAGTATATCTACATGTGGAAATAAGTAACAGTGATATAGACATTACTCTGCTCCAATAGCTTCCTTTATGACAGCTTTTTTTCTAATAAAAAGAAAAAAAAATTTTAATTAACATAATCTCTAAAATGTTATTAACAATATTTTATTATTAACAATATTCTTTAGTACTACTAATAATGATATCTTCCTAACAAAACTAAAGTATAATAATGCCTTTAAAAATATATTTCATATAACCAGCAAAATGTATGTCATACATTCAAGCATGAAAACATCTAGGAAATATAGAGATATAGTATGATATTTTCCAAGGATAAAAGAATGTTCTTTCTATTGTATTCTCTGTCTCACTGTCTCTCTGTCTCTGTCTTTCTATATACAGCTGATCCATGAACACCTTGGGGGTTAAGGGCACTGACCCTCTGCACAGTGGAAAATCCATGTATAACTTTATGAGTTGGCCCTCATATCCACAGTTTCACCTCCTCGATTCAGTGTAGTACTGTAGCATTTACTATTGAAAAAAGCATATAGTTCAAAACCCATGTTGTTCAAGGGTCAACTGTTTATATGTTTGTGTGCATGTGTGTGTGTGTGTGTGTGCTCACGTGCACAGGTGAATTATATATGTATAGATGTGTGTATGAATTTGTATTTATTTATACACTTACATAATGTATATGTGCTCATACACACACATTGTATATAGCAAATTAAATTAATAAGAATCTTTCCACTTTAATATCAATATAGCTAACTCTTGACTATCCAGAATGTGGATATTCTCATTTTTGGCCCATTTTTTTCTCATTCCTTTACTTATTGTCAGGCATTGTATTTCTTCCCCAATCAGCAACATATACACAGAGAGTAAAGCGAGAAACAGGACGAAAAGGTGACTTTACTATAAATCTATTTTTCTGCTACTGAGAAAAGTTTTCAAGGAAGAGATGTTGACGATTGGAGATAAAGGTGAGCTTTTATCTATGGTTGGCATTTACCTTGTCTCTAGCTGTCCCTCCCTTCTATGGATCACGAAAAAGAAGACTCTATCCAAAGTCTTCTAAATACCTTCCATCTCAGTACCTCATCCACTGGTCTATAGTTTTAGGAACTGGGAAGTACATTCTAAGATTGTCTAATAATAGCTGTAAATTTAAGGCCACATTTCTTCATTTGATAGATTAAGGAAACCACAACAAACATATCTAGCCCTGAGTGGTGGGTTTTAAGTAAAGAAGGTGGTAGTGATTATGTAAATTCATTGCTATCAAGCCCCAGAAAACATACAAGAATGTTTCCTAAGGAAGGATAATACCTTTAAAATTCTTATAAATATCACCATGAAACTAGATTATTTTTTTTCAGAATTTTCAATTTCCCTGAGAATATTTTGGTCTTTAGTAATGTGTCTTTGTACATAGTGACCTATAATCCTATGTCTTTTCTAAGTTTATCTACATAAAGATGTTTTAATAAAAAATACTTGTATAAAAGTTCCATTAGTTAACACAGTAACATAGATCGCTTTAGTTGGGTCTCTTCAAGTAGGCTTTATCATTTTCTAGAAAATAATCAGGTATTAAGTTTTCTAAGATTGTCTGATAAGGGTGTTTTTGCTTTATTTTGTTTTCACCATTGATATATTTTGTTAGATTAGAATCCAAATAAAATTCACACATCACATTTATTTATAATGTCCCTTAAACATCTGTTTATCTTTTATTTTCTTGCAATGCATTTGTTGAAAAAAATGGATTTTTTGTTTACCAGAGTTTTCCACAGTCTTGATTTCACTGATTCCACACATGGGGATATTTTACTATGGATTTTAAAAATACAAATATTCTGTGACCAACATTTGCTTTAAAAATTAGAAATAAGGCTATAACAGCTATGCCATTGATGGCTCTGCAGCTGGTATAGAGGATCCCCTAAGTTGGAGATGTAAAGAGAGAGAAAAACACATCAAGCCACAGCATTTTTCAGCTATTAGGAGCATGTATGAAGCATATGCTGTGTTTAATTATAAAGGAAAAAGAATTAAAATATGGTATTAAAAAGTGTGTCTATTTGACTGCTTGAATGCTGTGTGAAAATATCTTTGGACATGTGCAGAAATGGGACAGCTGAAAGGATGTTTCAGTGAAAGACAACTCAGGAATATAAGAAGAAAAATCTTTATTTGTAGTTTTTTATGGTACAATGACATTATGCACAATCACCATTTTTCTAAACCTTCTAAGCATCCAAATGTATTAATCCATCCTTCTATCCATCCACCCATCCATCCCTCCATCCATCCATCCATCCATCTATCCAGTCAGTGATTATTGAGTTCTGCTATGTGCTGTGTACTAAGAAAGTAGAAATGATTTAATTAAAACAAGCTAAGTCCCTAGCCTCATAAGCCTTACTTACATTCTGGTGGGAGAGAAAGGTTACTTACAATTGGAAAAAAGTAAATGATATAATTTCATATACTGATAAGTGTGATGCAGAATAATAAAATCAAGAAGATAAAATATTATTAGATGTTAAGATGTTAGGGAAGAACTCTCTGGGAAGACAACATTTAATGAGAGAACTAATGATATGGAAGACCAAAACAACAATATCTCAGGGGAAAGTTCAAGAGGTGAAATCAATTGCAAAATTTTCAAGGTAGGAAGAATCTTGACCTGAGCTTTGGCTTTAATATTTGAGGCTAAAAAAAAATGAATTAATGATGATGCCATTTTTTGAGATAGCAAAAACTGTAGGAACATCAGGATTAGAGCTGGGGGAGAGGCGACCAAGAGTTCAGTTTGGGAAATTCTCAGTTTGGGGGATCTTTTAGGCATCCAACTAGAAATATGAATTTGGCAACTGGAACTCAAAATTAAAGGTGGAGATAAATGTTTAAAACATTCCTGATCTTAAGTAGTTAGGATTTAAGGGATTCTAGACATTGAACTTCAAGTCACATTGTTGCAGATGTGACTCTGACTTTTCCCTCCAGTCCTTTCCTTAGTCCCCAGCTCTGGTAACTAGGTTCTGATCTTTTTCCCTTTGCCTGAATACCTGAGTGGGTCACCTACCTCTTACCCAGACCTTGCCTTAGGAGCAGAGACCTTGCTTAGCTCCTGTGTATACTGTCCCCAGGACAAGGGTCCCATTCCTAATATACTAACCTTGCTTTGCTTTAAATGGTGTATCCCCCCTACCTCTCCCTCTTGCAGACCTTGGGAAGAGTGAGGGAATTTCTTAATGTACAGTCTCAGAAGATAGACCTATAAGTTTAATGCCTGAATCTGGCTGAAGGAGAGTTGTTCTTAAATCAGCCACCAGAGCAAAGGAGGGAGATGTAAGCAAGAGAATATTAGAGCTGAGGTGCTGAACGAAACACCAAAGAGCAAGGAAGGAGAGATTGAAGAACAGCAAGTCAAAGGGGTTGAATGTCAAATTTCAGAGACAATAAAGGAAGACAGGAAGACTGTATCTTTCAATAGAAACTAATGTTTTAAATAAGCTGGGTCAGATATGTTGCTGTGAGTATCCCCAATAAAAAAATTGCACATTCCCTTACTTCATTCCCTAAATATCCCTTACTTACATATTTCCTTATGCAGAACTCCACTGTCTGGTAGGACACCCTGTTATATTTTGAATTATTTTCTTACCAGATGATATACTAGGTTCACCTGTTTTCAACAGCCAAACCATGTCTGTTTGTGTTTCTTAAAATGTGTCCTGTGGAAGGTTAATCTTGTGAGATGTTCCAGGAAAGGTTCTGTGGTTCAGTTTGTTCAGGAAACACTGTTTGCATTATCACCACTTGAAGCATCCCAACACCTAGTAGAATATTAATAAAGTATGTCTCTGAAGCCCACTGAATTTTGTCCACAAGTTTTATTTTTTCTTCAGGAAACACGTATTAACCACCAATGGAAATGATACCTGGAGAGCAGTCATAGGTAATGCAACTGCCAGAAAAACTAGTCTTTTCCCATGCCTACGCTGAATCAGTCAGCCTAACAGCCATGCATCTCAGTCAGAAGGTCCACACGCTGGTCCCTCTCATCTGGATGTTTTAATTGACTGGTGCCCATTGATTTCATGTGGTTTAATAAGAACACTGCTAACATAAGAACCATAATGCTGAAGACATCCAAATGAATCACATCTGCTCCATCAAGCCTTCACTGAACACTGTTCTTATTAGTTTTCCTCCTTTCTAAACTCCCATAATACTCATAAGCTCTCATAATACTCAAATATTGAATGGGTAACTATTCAATATTTCATTGTACACAGCCTTGTATTTCTGGCTCATTGCTCCTATTCTTATAGTTAATCATTCCCCACTGCTACATGCATGCCCCATATGTTTCAGTCACAACAAACTCTCAGAGTCCCCAAGCATCTCTGGGTTTTTTCACTTCTGTGCTTTTAAATAAGCTGTTTGGAATATCATTCTCCCTTCTTCTCATCCTGGCCAATTACTACTGGCTCTTCAAGGCCTTAGTCAAATGTCACCTCAGCTGCAAAATTTCCCCTGGCACAGGGACTCACTCTGTGCTCTGTTTCTCGTGGAATTTTCTATAAATCACACTGTCATACTTAATATGTTATACTTTGCTATATACATGAGCCACTGTGACTATCCCCCATCTCTTGCTAGGAAAGGCAGAACTCTGTCTTCTTCAATTGTGCATCTGTTTTGAAAAGTTGACTCTTCTGGGAGAGTCAACTCCTCAGGAAAAAGGAGAGAGATAAACCAACTGATTTGGGGGGAAAATAAAAGCATGGTATATCAATAATTGTTGCTTTTTAGTGACAATTCTTGTTTTTAAATTAAAATTGTGTGGAGGAAGAGTGGCTTCAGGTTGTAAACTTTAATTTTAGCTCACAATGACACTTGGACATTCAAATAAGATATAGTTTCTTTACTCTTGATTAAACCACATATGTTCTTTTATACAAGGCTTCACACCCCGATTAGCAAGAAAAATTTACTAAATATCTAAATGGACTAAATTTTAGTCCAATTCAATAATTAAATTTCCTTAAGGGTGAGTTTTCAGTCTCTCTGGCATAAAAGTGCTCACTCTAGAATAGCCTCTTGAACTCTTTTTCCTGGTATCTAAACACATGGTAAAGCAGGCTCCATATGCTTCAGGAAGTGGAATGTAAGGGTTAACTCTGACCTCACTCCAGTCCTTGGATCTCCAGGATGATATTTCTTTGGCATTTCTGGTTGTTGCATGCTTTGCTGACAGGTGAAGAGACCTACAGCCAGTTTGACTCAGAGTCTGATCTCTCCGGGCTTCAGCAGTAGTTTGGGGCACTCTCCGTTGACTTCACTTCAACTCAGCTTTCACTGGCCCTTGTTCCTGGTCCATCCTCTATCTTGTCCCTTGGCATGGATGTCTACCCACTTTCTCCCTCTGGAGGTTACCTTTTCCTCCCACCAGTATTCATCCTCCATAGGCTACTGGCTGGCAAGTCAGCCTCCATACTACATTGGAACTGAAGGTGACCCAGAGGGCTAAGCTTCTACAGCTCCCTCTACTCAACAGTACTGCCCAATGTGACTGATGGAACAGGAAGGTTCATAAGATGATCTCCTTTCAGTAGCACAGCAAATGATTTCTCAGTGCTTCTACCACATTATCCAAGTCAGCTTTCTCTCTGAGTTAGAAATTTATCTGGCTTTTTCATTCTCCTCCTCATTTCTTTCCTTTCCTTAGTTCAAGAAAGGGCCTAATTTTCACTCTTCTTTCCATTTATCTTTCCTTATATAAAATCTAGCCTGACATGCCTGTCTATTAATATGCTTAAAGAGGAAAACCAAAAATAGAATGTAGGTAGTACTTTCTCAAGAAAGTAACTTAGATCGAACTTAACGGTCTTGTTGTAAAATCCCATTTTTAAAGGTAATAGGCTGTATATTAAAATTCCTAATTCTCTGTCTCCTTCCCATATGCCCAGAGATATGGATACCATGGGTCAATTAAGGTGAAAATCATGTAATCAAGAAATCTAAGGGAAAAAAACCACACTAATAATTGTTGAAACATTTTTTCTATTAAAAAAGTGAATTTTCTCTCTATAGAGAGGTAATCTCTGGAACAAAAGGGCAATGAGTTATTGGGTATACATCCAATAAATTTTACTAAGTACCTACTATGTATTTGAACTGTGTTAAGCTTCACTTTGGAGAAATCCATTATATATGGGTTATTATAAATATAGGCACATTCCTTCCCTCTACACTGTAACCTCTGGGTAGGATTCCAACAAGAGAATGAGCAGCACCTATGCAATATCATTCTACCAACAGATTTTACTCATAATTGTTGTTAGGTAAATATTTGTAAGAATAAACTGAACTAAAAAAGACAATGACCATGTTTTCAAGATTGAATAGCGACTTAATTCCACCAATCCATGAATTTATTCTTTGGTCTTTTGCAGTTTGAACTTCTAAAGTCTAGACTAAATTTCCCAGCATCGTTTCTGTTTTGGCATCTCCTGCTCCCATATAAGACAAGGTCACTCCTTATTTCTCATTTCTTATCTCACACAAGTATTTGTTCATTGAACCCAGAACATAACTTGAAGGGATCTTGTGAAAGCGTTTCATGAAAATACAAGAGAGAACTAGTCTGTTACTAAACATTTCTTACCAAATTTTTACAGACTAAGAACTAGTCTTCAGAAGAAAACTCAACCATATTAGCTTTCATGCCTAAGCAAACACCTGTTTCTGTGTGATTTACAGATGTTGGCATATACCTGCATTTATGTTTTCATTGTAACCCAATTCTAGCATCGATAAAGAAAGCCATTAGCTTTCCTCATTCCTGTTTAAAAGGGAGTTTATATGCAACAAAGGCAACATTCAGAAATGTGTTAGGAACTGATTATATCAAAAAAGCAAACGAGATAATCTACAAAATAAATTACATTCATGCAGAATTTTCTCATTTCCATTTGATTTGCACTGCTTCCAAAATTTCATTTTCCTTTTATTTAATTTTTTTTTCCTATCTGGTATCATCTATCATCTAGGAATGTATGCTATCTGGTTGTGAAGAATATCCACACCCCACACTGGCTTAACTCCAGGTGACAGGGCCAACGTCTCCGTAGCTAATGAAAACGCTCCCCGAATACATCTGACATACAAAGCCTCTTCTCTATTTGATTATTTTCCAGACAAACTATAAAGTCAAAATGCTGAAACCCAAGTAGAAGACACACAAAATGAATCTAATGAGAACATGTTTCATTGCCAAAGATGGGTAAAAAAAAAATACAATAAAATATTACAGTATAAAGACTGTAGGGGTTAAGAACATGGACTTAGGCCTTGAAGTACCCATGTTTATTTAAATCCACCACTTAGAAGCTGTGTAATATTGAGCAATTGAGTTACTTAGTTAACCTCTTTGAGTCTCATTTTCTTTTCTTAGAAACATAAGACAGTACGTTTTTTATTTTATAGAGTCTTTGTAAAGACTAAATGAGTGGATCTATATAAGGTGCTAACCATACTAAGACCTCAGTGTGTCATAACGACTACTCATCATGTCCCTTTCTTGCAGTCTGTACATCTTTCTTTAATTGTCAGCTTAAAGCCTTGGAGAGGAAGTACTGTGGTATTCAGGAAAAGCTGTGATATCAGTGGATGCACATGAAGCACAGAAAATCTTTGGACAGTATGCAGAATGCTTGGGTTATTTTTTGACTTTTTTCTCTAGAAATTCACCCATAACCTTTGGCATTTATTCAAATCCTCTGAGGGAATGAGAATAGATTCGGTAACCTGTGACTAGAGTGCAATCTTGAGACCTCCTTGCCAAACTACCTCATTGAGATATAAAGAATTTATAGCAGTAGAAGGTAGCAGTAGAGGGTATAGAATGAGGGAAAGATGAGACCTACAGATAATTGCAAAACGAGATGAGACCGGCCAATGATTGCAAACTCCTTTCTTGTGAACACAAGTGCCTAAGTATCATGAAAATATGCACTGCCGTTTCCCATATTTTAGAACTGTAATTCTACCTAAGTAGATAGTATAACCAAAGTTTTAAGCTTTTGTGAAAAAAAAAATAAAAATGAAAAACAAAAACAAGTCATTTTATCTGTGTGTGCTTACTTGTTTAGGTTTTTTTTTGGTGGGGGGAAATGTGATGGACATTTTTACTATTCATTTCCACAATATGAATAATTTAACTTGAGTGCTTTGTAGTGATTGTTACTGCCTCTAAAAGAGAGTTCCAAATATATATATATTCTAAATATACATTCTAAATATATAACATAAATATATATTTATATACATATATACATACATATATATATATATATATATATATATATATATATATATATATATATATATATATATAAAGCTTTTAGTTTTCTCTCTTTTCTCCCTAACTAACATTTCTATACTCTCATGTTTTAGGTCAGTGGATGAATACTAAAACTATTATCTTTCAAGTAAAAAAGTATATTTGCATATTTAATATTTGCTTTCATTTTTGATATGGCTTTAGAATCACAAACTTTATTAACATTGAATTCTTTTTTCTCTTGTCTTTAGCTAATTGTTTAGAATTAATTTTCTCTTTTCTCATGGTAAGACTAAAAACTCTTCTAAGGCAAATTTAAAGTATTAGTTGACTTAAACTTATTTTTTACCTGACTTCCTACTTCCATCAGTATTCAGAAAAGTACTGTAGTGGAATATTTTATTATTTTGGTTGCCATATCCAACCTCTCTTCCTATTTTATAAAAATCCCCATTGCTTATAACAGTGGTGGGACATAGTGTCTTCCTTCATTCACCAGAAATTGAAGGAGGATGTACTTTTACCTCCCTGCTCCCTGGCAGAAGCATTTGATCCTTGATTAACCAATTAGCCATTCCCACTAAGTAATCTAGAATCTACAGCAAGCACCACAAGCGAGTTAACAGATGGAATGTGTCCTCTATTGCCATCAAGCTCATAAAGAAGGCAGCAGCAACATCCTGGCTCAATTGCTTTTGTTGTCAAACTCTGGAATGTTTCATTTTCATGCCTCCCTCCAATTCTAGGTTCTTACAATAAATCTCCACTTTACCTAATATACCCAGAATTTGTTTCTGTTTAAAAACAATTCTGAATAATAAAAATGTTCCTCTCAAAACCATTATTGTGTGTTTAACCAAAACACTGCCTAATTCTTAGTACTGCTTATGCAGCTTTATACCTTCATTACTTATTCATTTATATCATTCAGATCATTCATTTAGTGTGTATCACTATGATTTGGTAAAAAAAAAAAAACATGGGTTTTACTATCAGGCAGGTCTGGGTTTAAATTCTCATTTAATGGGACAGCTGCAATTAATATGTACTCTTCAGTAATGTGTGACATAAGCATATAATTTATTTTGAGACTCACTGTATAAGAGAAAGCGACAAATTTGGGATCAGAAAATGCATCACTACCTCTGCCTCTAATCTAGGGTAAATGATCAGTTCTGATCTTATTGACCTTATCTGTAAAGAAAGTGTTGTCCAGCGTGATTTTCAAGCTGATTTCTAGTTCTAAAATTCTATAATTCACATAAAAATCTTACTTCACATTTCAAGACTGTGACTGTATTTTGCAACCATTCCCTACGTGTTCATATATGTTTGTGCACAGGCACCAGATGTTTTATATAAACTCATATTTTTGGTCAAGTTCCCCAAAAGTATCAGTATCATGGCATTTCATGGAAGAGGCTATTTATACCCAGAGGGCTAAGCAGCTTGCATGGCCTCCAGACCCAGCATGTTCTGGGTCTACTGACCACACTTATCAGAGCAATCTCACATGCCATTTTTTCTGCCTGGAACGATATGATCTTTTTTTATCTTATCCTTACATAACTTGTCTTTAACTGACTTTTCAAGTGTAGATTTATTTTTATTTCTCTAGGGAACCCTTCTTAAACCTCTCCCAACCTCTCCTCTTAACCTAGGTTAAGCTTCTCATGAGGAACATTTTTAAACACTCTGCTTCTGTGAAGCAGTCATCCCAATTGTATCTCAATAATTATTTTTATCATTGCTCCATTAAGCTCTATGAAAGCAGAGTCTTGGTCTTAATTGTATTTCTAGTACTTTGCACTGAGCCAAGTCCATAGTGGGTACACAACAGGTATTTGTTGAACTGAAAAAATGAAAATTACTGCCAAAATTCAAGCCTGAGTGTCTGATTCCAACTTCCAGCTCTCTATTCAACTGTGATGATTTACACTTCAGACATGTATCCTGTGCAATAAAGCCTTAGTGATATTTGCCATGACTTTGAATCATAGTCTATTTATTCCACTAATGTCCTGGCAATCCTATATTATATATCTTGGCCAGCATCTCAACCTGCAACTGCTTTCACTGTTCTCCCGGTGGCAAGCTCATCTATCTTTTGACAACTTGGATAGGCTGTCATGGTTCTGTTTTGGATAACTAATGACAACATAATGTGTAAAGACACCCTGGGGTTATGAGCCAAGGCATGGGAGCAATTCCAGACTCCATTACTTTAATTAAAGGAATAACTTTCTAAGGGTAGAATTCACAATTCCCAGGAACTGGTGGGTGATATTGGCATTTGACTAAGTCCCCTGGATTATATAAAAATGAAAGCCAACACAAATCATCTCTTTATAAGAAAATGAATAGCATTGTAAAGGAAATAAAAAGTCCATTTGTAAGTGACTTAAAGTGCCAAATAATTTGTAAGCTTCCCGAATCTTTATAAACAGCTAGAGGGCCTGATATTTTATAGGGACTCAATCAATGCTACTGAATTGTAGATTTACTAAAATAGTTATACTTAAGAGGGCTATTTCTCTACTATGTATCCCTTATTGATACTAAAGTCTTATAGAAAGAGTATTAATTTAATTCAAAAAAAGAATGAGAAGAATAAATGTGATAATAAAAGAAACAAAGTCGAAGATACATAAAAATGTGGTTAAACACTTCCAATCTCCAAGGATAAAATGAAGTACATCCAGGTGACTAAAATGATGATGGTAAAGTACCTGATACACAGTGTAACTGTGTTCATTCCTTCACTGAAATGTGATACTGACTTGTCTTATACTTGGGAGAGTTAAGAGTTTACTCTCAGGGCTCCACTTTTCATTCCAGTGTAAAACAAGGATAGCTAAAATGGAGACAAACAATAATAAACCTACAGCCACACTCAAGCACAGAATGAACTTTAGTGAAGCAGAAATGCAAAGAGGAAGGGAGACACCTGCTTGGTTCCAGGTCCATAAACTAGCAGAGAGCTGGGTATTAGCCCACAGTGGATAAAGGGACTAAAGGTATGCCCCTGGAGGGGATGACAGCTCAGAGCTCACCTTTTAAAAGGCTAGAGCTGAATTCAATCAGGAGAAGAATTGAACCAAGCTACCCACTATGATATGGCCAACATGAGTTTCTGGGGCTCTGGTTTCTGTCGACACCATAGTCTCCCCTCTTACTTTGTTGTCTCTCTGAGTCCCTTTTGTTCTTATAGTCTCATTATTTTCTTTCTCTCTCCTTTTTGCTAGAGTTTTTCTCTCACTCTTCTTCCCACATCCATCTCTCTTTTCTTCAATCTCACAAAATTTCTCGCATACAGACTATTATTTGACTCATGGAAATTAAAATTAAAGTTATAATGGCCACAAAAGAAATATCATAATTGATGAATAAAAACTATTTTGGTCAAAAAACTTATTAATACACCAAATTTTCATTAGTAATTTAATTGAGAAAATATTTGCAATAATGAAAATAATTTTAGCAGAATAAAAATTAAAAATGTTTAACTATAATGTATAGGCAATTAATCAATGAAATACAATGGTGTAAAGGAATCTTTTCTGGAAAAAGCTTTCTAGATGATATTTATTTGGCTTTATACTATTTAGGTAAAAATGTTTGTTCAAAGCACTCTCAGGGTTAAAACAGTCTCAGCTTGAAATGACATGGAAAAATGTCACTCAGGAATCCATAGGAATTACTCAAAACTTATTTTAGAGGTCAAATGAGATGACCTCTAAAACCACTTCCACTAGTGAAACTTTGTTTTTCCTATTTCCCATTATTCCAATAAAAAGTTTTTCAGTAGATAGAAAGGCAATGTCCCTTGGTAGATCAGTACATTTAAAAAATCCAAGCATTTTATTTTTAAACTCCCACAGTTCAGTGGTGTGAGATGTGAACACAGCCTGATCCTTAAGGAAATTATAAACACACGGGGTTTTGCAATAAGTTTTTCAAATTTAGATTGCCTAAACTTAGAGTCAACAAAAATTATCTATAAAAGAGAAAATAGCTTTTCTTAGAAAGAAAAAAAGTTCTCTTATAGCTTCATTCCCATTTTGAAAGCTGCTATTTTTTTTTATCAGATCACAATTGTCTCTTATTTTGCCTGAAAATGTTCATTACCAGTGGAGAAAATGAGGACGTTTCAACCTTACAAAGATGCACAGTTCCTCAAGCCAGCGTTAGCTTTCCCTGTTGGGGAGATGGAGGTGCATGATCCAATCAAGCCATCAGCAAGGCCTAGTTGTTATGATGTAGATGAAACACATGTCCGGAAGGCTGAGTTCTCCTCAGATTTGTTACAGAGAACAAAAATTTTCCTTTCAACCTAGGAAAAAATCATCAACTATTACTTCCACTTGGGAAGTCATTGAATAGATGTGCTGTTAGTTCTCGGGAGAAAAAAAAAAGCAGATTTACCAGGAAAGATATGTCAGTCATTTTTTCCACTCCATATCAAAAGTTAATGTATGTTCAAGAACCTGCTCAAAACATCTTCACTCACACTTCAGAGAAAAAAATATAGCCTCGTTGAAAATGCATCTGTTCTGTGGCCTTACCCCTTTGGGATGTCCTCTGGTCTTGTCAACCCACTGCTGTCCATATGAGGTTCGTCTTATCTTTCCCCACCTCTCATAACCCAGAAGCATCCATTATATATGTGATCTGCATCCTTTTTTTATACACAGAGGAAAGTTAAATATCTGAGTAAACATATCTTATACAAGGTTCTTAATATAACAATTGTTACTTAGGTAAGGATTGGATTTTTAGTAGTGTTATGTTTGTAAGCAAGGTCACTTCTTGTTCACGATGGGGAAGCACAGCTCAGTATGTCCAGATTCTTTCCTAACGCAGAGAATTTTCATGAGGAATATTAAATAAGTGGAGCTTGTAAGTGTATAGATGACTCTCTATGAATTAACCCTCCATGAAAGGTTAGTGGATATCTTCAGATACTTGGATAACTGACTCACAGAGCAACGAGTCTTTATTTTTTATTTTATTTTATTTTATTTTTTTGTAGTACATGGGTCTCTCACTGTTGTGGCCTCTCCCGCTGCGGAGCACAGGCTCCGGACGCACAGGCTCAGTGGCCATGGCTCACGGGCCCAGCCACTCCATGGCATGTCGGATCCTCCCGGACTGGGGCATGAACCCGCACCCCCTGCACTGGCAGGTGGACTCTCAACCACTGCTCCACCAGGGAAGTCCACGAGTATTTATTTTAAAAGCAAAAGATTCTCATTGAAGATACTTTAAAGAGAATCAAAGACCATATCCATATTATCTTTGCTTCTCCTATAAATATAAATTATCACAATTCTAAGCATATTATAGATTCCCAATATTTTTGTTATATGGATGGATGACTTACCAGTCAAGACTGCACATGACTATGAGGAAGAGAAAACCTGACAAAATATGACCTAAACAAGTAGGAGGTTTATTTTTTCCTTCCAAAGAAAAAGGTTTAGTAAGAGGTAGTTCAGGGATGATGTGGTGGTTCTGTGATGTCATAATGAGACCTAGATGTCTTCTTTTTTTTTTTATCCTGCCCCATCACCTTTAGTATTTGGCTTCCAGCTTCATGCTCTCAAGACGGCAGCAATGACAGTTGGTATTATGTCTTTGTTCCAGGAAGGCGGAAGTAAAAGCAAAGAGTAAAGGGGAAAGAGATATGAGTCAGCTCAGTCTGTCCCCTTTTATCTGAAATATAAAAGTTTTCCTAAAGGTCTTAACCAGTATTTCCACTTACATTTCACTGCCAGAATGGGATCTTATGACCAAACCTAGCTTTAAGATAGCAGCTGGGGAAACCAAAATTTTATTCACACATATTGCCTCTTTCCAGTTGAAACTGAATAAGAAAGAAGGGCAGAAAAAAATTATATATATATATATATATATATATATATGTATATATATATATATATATGGCATATATATATATATATATATACATATATATATATATATATATGGCATGAGACTCGAAAGAAAGAAAAAGAAAAAAGTCAGACTGAATGGATATAGGATGGACAATTAAACACTGAGAACTGTCTAGATGTAATGACTGATGGGTGGACAGCAGGCTGGAGGAGCATGCCTTAGCATGGCAGAGAAGACCCTTTATCATCTGGTCTCAGAGATTCAGAGGTACCCGCCTTTCACTGAAGAAGTCATGTATGTGATTGTTGACGCATATACTTCCCTGTACCTGGAATACCCATTTCTTCCTGTTCACGTACAAAACTATTTGCCATCAGGACTCAGTTTGGGTATCTGCATGGAAGCCTTATCATTCTGTATTAGAAATGGTTTGTTAATTACCTACTAGAAAGTGAGCTCATTGAGAACAAAAACTGTTTTATTTTCTTTTGTGTTTTCAAACTCTTAGACCAATGTTTTGATAGCTTACTTAGTTCTTATTACATGTCTGGAGGGCAGATATTACATGTTTCTGGTTCAGGTGCATGAATGAATAGTTATCTCACATAATCTGTCAGGGCTAGGGAATCCACAAGAAGGATCCAGATCTTTCTCTTTAGTTTTGAATCTGTGCAAATACATGAAAGAATGGTAACCAGTGCTCCAATGTTATACACAATAAAGCAAAGTTTAAGTAATCAAATACTTTGGGGGTATGAAAGGTAACCAAATGTGCAGAGAGAATGAGTCCATGGAACAGGAGTAGTGAGTGCTGTGCTGAACCAGTAGATACACACCACACCTAAAGATATTGAAATGCAAGGATGTTTATCCACTATGCCAGCCAAACAAAACTCATCTGTGGCTGAATTTGATCAGTAGGCCAACAGTTGGCAACATCTGGCAAAGGATATTACCATTAAAATGTTAGTTCAAAATTCTTGAAAAAGAGAACCTACCAATTTCACTGACCACAAATTATAAACAATCTCAGAAAACATGCATAAAAGATGCTTACTTTTACTTCATGTAGAATCCTGGTGAACTCTCTAAGAATGATCATTTGTAAGTCATATATCTAGGTCACTGAATTATTTTTTTCCACTACAGAGAATCGTTGGGTACAAGACAATTAAATTTTGGAAGATACTTACAAAATAATGTGACATATCGTAGAGGCTCAAAAATGATTTTTATTCAATGCATGAATAAGTGAATTAGTGACTCTAATTTAGTTTTCAAAACCAGAGTCAGTCTCACACTAACTTCACAGAAGTACATGACATCCCTTAAGTACCTGTTTGGTTGTTGATGTCATTACTGTGTAAATGAATTAATAAATTTTTTAAGCCTGTGGTTAGTCATGTATTAATTAATCTCACAAAAATTCATGATACCTGTGATAGTTTAAACTGTTGCTTCATTTCTTCACTTCTCCCTGCAGCCATACCCTCTGATGGCCTCATTGGGGGTGACTGTGGGTTTCTGATCCTTTTACTGAGGACCCAGCTTTCTGATTTGCTTTGGCCAGTGACATGAGGGCAAAATGACAATATGCCAGTTATGATGGGAGACCTTAAAAATTTTGGGGGGGGCTTCCCTGGTGGCGCAGTGGTTGAGAGTCCGCCTGCCGATGCAGGGAACACGGGTTCATGCCCCGGTCCAGGAAGATCCCACATGCCACGGAGCAGCTGGGCCCGTGAGCCATGGCCGCTAAGCCTGGGTGTCCGGAGCCTGTGCTCCGCAACGGGAGAGGCCGCAACAGTGAGAGGCCCGTGTACAGCAAAAAAAAACAAACAAACAAAAAAAAAACAAAAAAACAATTTGTATTTTCACTTCTTTATTTGCATCTGTGATATTTGTAGGGGTGAAAAACCTAATATATAAAGTTTTGATCAGTTTAAGAAGAGCATCTTTTTCCTTCTTTTATTTTATATTTTAAAGAAACATCAGCCACATTTAAAAAAATCATTACATAAATATTGAAACTGGAGTCCCATGAAAGAGCTAATAATACTTTTAATAAGTTTTGTTTCCTATTGAAATTTCTTGTGAGGCTTTCTCCATGAATCTTATTATTTGACAAGCAAGAGGTTATGGAAAATAATTTTAGAGAATATATGAAAAATTAATGAGCTTAATTCATTCTACATTTTTCATCCTAAAAATACCAATGTCTTCTAAATATTCTATAGTTTTGCAAAGAAAAAAAATTAATTCCGCTGTTGCATAAAGGATATTTTTTGGTTACTATTTTGATTCAAAAAATAATTTATGAGGGGAATGGAATTAGTATTTTAGGACAAAAATTCAATACAAAGCATTGTTCATAGGTTATTTTACTTGATTCCTTACTATAAATTACTGAATAAGCTTTGATATTTGAAATTAGAAACTTGAGGCTTAGTGAGTTTAAGTAAGTTGTCCTAAATCATGCAGCTGAAAAAGTATACAGGTGAGATTTGAAACCAAGGCTATCTGACACCAAAGTTTTTCTTATTTAACTGTATTACATCATAATGTCAGAAAATGAATTGGGTATAAAAGGATAAATAAATACAATATAAATTAAATCATGCCAGAAATAATATAGTCTCCTTTGTGAAGTTTTTAGGAAAGGAAAGCGGTTAAGAATGAAAAACTTATTCATTTCCCCAAAACTGAGAACTCTCAATCTGTATACAGAAATAAGGAATAAAAGAAGGTATTAATATTTTGGATGAGAAAGACCTCAGTCCAAGAAGTTTATGATGTTGAGACACAGGTTCTACATCCCCAGAAGTTGACAAGTTGACTTTCAGCTGTAATGCCATGTTCCATGGTATAGGAGATAAGATGATTCTAGGTGATGCAAAGATGTAGCTTTAATAACATGAATCACTTAGTTGAAGACATACTCCAGTGCAATTTTAATACAATATACAGAAGAGAAAATGCAATAATTTTAGGAGTACAACTCCATGAATATTCACAAGGTAAATCTTCCACTGTGACCATCAACTGAGTCAAGAGTAAGAATATCACCTGAAAAGCCCTAGTTTGTGTCTCTCCCATTCTTTATCTCTTTCTCCTTTTCAAAATCAACTACTAATCCTAATTCTGAAACCACAGATTAACATTTCCGGTTTTTGAGCTTCATTTATATTGAATCATATAGTATGTATTTGTGTCTGGCTTCTTTCACACAACATTATTGTTTTGTGTAGCAATCCATTCTTTTAGTGTATAGTATTCTATTGTTATGAAACTGAAAAAAAACAATATATGTATCCAGTCTATTGTTGATAGCTATTTATTCACATTTTTTGCTATTATGAATAATGCTATTATTAAAACTTTGATACATGCCTTTTTGTGCATACACATGTACATGTCTGTTGGGTAGGAGTGGGAGTGAAATTACAAGGAAAAATATATGCATATGTTCAACTTTAGTAGATAATAGCAAGCAGTTTTTTCAAATGTTTGTAGCATTTGAGCTACCTCAAGTAGAACAGAGGAGTATCAGTTGGACCACATCTTTGCTAAAATTTGCTATTTTGATTTTTAGTTTTAACAGTTTTGGTGTGTACCCCATTGCATTTTTTATTTGAATATCCCTGCACATTTTTCTGTTTATTAGCCATTTGGGTAATGCACTTTTTGAAGCGTCTTTTCATGTCACTTGAACATTATTTCAATTGTTTTGTCCTCTCTTACTTATAGATCTGTAGAAGTTTTTATATACTCTAGATATAATAACTTCGGTAGATATATTATTTGAAAATATTTTCTCCCAGTCTGTGGCTTGCATATTTACTTTCTTTCTTGAGTCTATTAATAAGAAGAAGTTCTTAATTTTAACAGCCTAATTTATCAATCTTTTACTTCATGGTTAGTGCTCATTGTGTCCTATTTTGGAAATCATTTCCTTTCCCCAAATCATTGGAGATATTTTTCTAACTTCTGGAAGCTGTACTGCTCTCATTAGAATTTAGATCAACAATACTTATGAAATTACTTTTATATATTGGTTGAGGTTCATATCTGCTATGGATATTCAGTTGACACAGCACCATGTATTCAAAAGACTATCCTTCCTGCCACTACTCGTCAATGATACTGTGGCATAAATCAAGCATTTCATGAATCTTAACTCACTTCCATGGATCTATCCCATCATTCTAGTGCTGAAACTACACTCATTTTTTTTTTTATAAATTTATTTATTTATTTTTGGCTGCATTGGGTCTTCGTTTCTGTGCGAGGGCTTTCTCTAGTTGCGGCGAGCGGGGGCCACTCCTCATCGTGGTGCACGGGCCTCTCACTATCGCGGCCTCTCTTGTTGCGGAGCACAGGCTCCAGATGCGCAGGCTCAGTAGTTGTGGCTCACGGGCCTAGTTGCTCTGCGGCACGTGGGATCTTCCCAGACCAGGGCTCGAACCCGTGTCCCCTGCATTGGCAGGCAGATTCCAAACCACTGCACCACCAGGAAAACCCCCTACACTCTTTTAAGTATCAGATTTTTATAAATACAGGGGAAAAATGTCTTCCCATATTTAATTATCAGATTTGCCATTTTCTATTCTCTGTCCTTTGTATTTCCTTTTACATTTTAACATTTTAAAATTTTCTAAACAATCGACTTGGAAAGAATTAACATCTTCACATTATTGATTCTTCTAATACGCTAACATAAAGTGTAAATGTGAGTCTTTGTATCCATTTAGCTAATTTTTAAAATTTCTCTCAATTATATTTTATAGTTTACTGTATTGAGGTCTTGTACCTATTTTGTCCTGGGTATTTGACTTTTTATACTACTGTAAATGGTACCCTTCAAATAGAATCCTTGGCTTATTTGTGGTGGTATTTAGTTATACACTTGATTTGTATACACTAATATCATATCTAGCAAATTTGATAAATTCTCTCATTAGTGTTAATAGTTTATGTGTAGTTCCTTTTGGAATTTTCAGTGTATGATATAATTATCTGCAAATAATAGCAGTTTATTTCTTCTTTTCCAATCTGATATGTTTTATTTCCTTTTCTTTTCTTTTTCTAATTTCTTCTAGCTTTATTGAACTGGCTGGGAGACTCAGTAAAATGTTGAGTACAAGTTGTCCTAGTGAGCATATTTTTCTCGTTCTCTATCTCAACACTTTACTATGATGGACACTATAGGTTTTTTAGAGTTTAAGGAGAAGAGAGTCCCTTATGAATACTTGTCCAAGAATTCGTTCTGTTTTGTTTTTTTCTTTAAATTTTGAATGGATGCTGAGTTCTCTCAAGTGTTTTGTCTAATCTTTTGAGATGATCATATGATTTTTTTAATATCTTTATTGGAGAATAATTGCTTTACCATGGTGTGTTAGTTTCTGCTTTATAACAAAATGAATCAGGTATATGTATACCTGATATATACATATATCCCCATATCTCTTGCCTCTTGTGTCTCTCTGCCTCCCACCATCCCAGCCCTCTACGTGGTCACAAAGTAACAAGCTGATCTCCTTGTGCTATGTGGCTGCTTCCAACTAGCTATCTATTTCACATTTGGTAGTGTATATATGTCCATGCCACTCTCTCACTTTGTCCCATCTTACCCTTCCCCCTCCCTGTGTCCTCAAGTCCATTCTCTAGTAGGTCTGCATCTTTACTCACGTCTTGCCCCTAGGTTCTTCATGGCAATTTTTTTTCTTTAGATTCCACATATATGCGTTAGCATATGGTATTTATTTTTCTCTTTCTGACTTACTTCACTCTGTATGACAGACTCTATGTCCATCCAACTCACAACAAATAAATTAATTTTGTTTCTTTTTATGGCTGAATAATATTCCATTGTACATATGTGCCACATCTTCTTTATCCATTCATCTGTCGATGGACACTCAGGTTGCTTCCATGTCCTGGCTATTGTAAATAGAGCTGCAATAAACATTGTGGTACATGACTCTTTTTGAATTATGGTTTTCTCAGGGTATATGCCCAGTAGTGGGATTGCTGGGTCATATTTTTAGTTTTTTAAGGAACCTACATACTGATCTCCACAGTGGCTGTATCAATTTACATTCCCACCAACAGTGCATGAGAGTTCCCTTTTCTCCACACCCTCTCCAGCATTTATTGCTTGTAGATTTTTTGATGATGGACATTCTGACCAGTGTGAGATGATATATCATTGTAGTTTTGATTTGCATTTCTCTAATGATTAATGATGTTGAGCATTCTTTCATGTGTTTGCTGGCAATCTGTATATCTTCTTTGGAGAAATGTCTATTTAGGTCTTCTGCCCATTTTTGGATTGGATTGTTTGTTTTTGTGATATTGAGTTGCATGAGCTGCTTGTAAATTTTGGAGATTAATCCTTTGTCAGTTGCTTCTTTTGCAAATATTTTCTCTCATTCTGAGGGTTGTCTTTTCGTCTTGTTTATGGTTTCCTGTGCTGTGCAAAAGCTTTTAATATTCATTAGGTCTCATTTGATTATTTTCGTTTTTATTTCCATTTCTCTAGGAGATGGGTCAAAAAGGATCTTGCTGTAATTTATGTCACAGAGTAGTCTGCCTATGTTTTCCTCTAAGAGTTTTATAGCATCTGGTCTTACATTTAGGTCTTTAATCCATTTTGAGTTTATCTTTGTGTATGGTGTTAGGGAGTGTTCTAATTTCATTCTTTTACATGTAGGTGTCCAGTTTTCCCAGCACCACTTATTGAAGAGGCTGGCTTTTCTCCATTGTATATTCTTGCCTCCTTTATCAAAGATAAGGTGACCATATGTGCTTGGGTTTATCTCTGGGCTTTCTATCCTGTTCCATTGATCTATATTTCTGTTTTTATGCCAGTACCACACTGTTTTGATTACTGTAGCTTTGTAGTATAGTCTGAAGTCAGGGAGCCTGATTCCTCCAGCTCCATTTTTCTTTCTGAAGACTGCTTTGGCTATCCAGGGCCTTTTGTGTTTCCAAACAAATTGTGAATTTTTTTTGTTCTAGTTCTGTGAAAAATGCTGGTGGTAGTTTGATAGGGATTGCATTGAATTTGCAGATTGCTTTGGGTAGTAGAATCATTTTCACAGTGTTGATTATTCCAATCCAAGAACATGGTATATCTCTCTATGTATTTGTATCATCTTTAATTTCTTTCATCAGTGTCATAATTTTCTGCATACAGGTTTTTGTCTCCTTAGGTAGGTTTATTCCTAAATATTTTATTCTTTTTGTTCCAGTGGTAAATGAGAGGGTTTTTTAAGTTTCCTTTCAGATTTTGCATCATTAGTGTAGAAGAATGTGAGAGATTTCTGTGCATTAATTTTGTATCCTGATACTTTATGAAATTCATTGATTAGTTCTAGTAGTTTTCTGGTAGCATCTTTAGCATCTTTACTATCATGGCATCTGCAAACAGTGACAGCTTTACTTCTTCTTTCCGATTTGGATTCCATTTATTTCTTTTTCTTCTCTGATTGCTGTGGCTAGACGTTCCAAAACTATGTTGAATAAGAGTGGTGAGAATGGGCAACCTTGTCTTGTTCCTGATCTTAGTGGAAATGCTTTCAGTTTTTCACCATCGAGGACGATGTTGGCTGTGGGTGTGCCATTTATGGCCTTTATTATGTTGACGTAAGTTCTCTCCATGCCTACTTTCTGGAGGGTTTTTATCATAAATGGGTGTTGAATTTGTCAAAATCTTTTTATGAATCTATTGAGATGATCATATAGTTTTTCTCCTTCTATTTGTTAATATGGAGTATCACATTCATTGATTTGCATATATTGAAGAATGCTTGCATTCCTGAGATAAATCCCACTTGATTGTGGTGTATGATCCTTTTAATGTGCTGTTGGATTCTGTTTGCTAACATTTTGTTGAGAATTTTTGCATGTATGTTCATCAGTGATGTTGGCCTGTAGTTTTCTTTGTTTTTGACATTTTTGTCTGGTTTTAGTGTCAGGGTGATGGTGACCTCATACAATGAATTTGTGAGTGTTCCTCCAGCTGCTATATTTTGGAAGAGTTTGAGAAGGATAGGTGTTAGCTCTTCTCTAAATGTTTGATAGAATTCGTCTGTGAAGCCATCTGGTCCTGGGCTTTTGTTTGTTGGAAGACTTTTAATCACAGTCTCAATTTCAGTGTTTATGATTGGTCTGTTCATATTTTCTATTTCTTCCTGATTCATTCTCAGAAGGTTGTGCATTTCTAAGAATTTGTCCATTTCTTCCAGGTTGTCCATTTTATTGGCATAGAGTTGCTTGTAGTAATCTCTCATGATCTTTCGTATTTCTGCAGTGTCAGTTGTTACTTCTTTTTCATTTCTAATTCTATTGATTTGAGTCTTCTCCCTTTTTTTCTTGATGAATCTGGCTAATGGTTTATCAATTTTGTTTATCTTCTTAAAGAACCAGCTTTTAGTTTTATTGATCTTTGCTATCATTTCCTTCATTTCTTTTTCATTTATTTCTAATCTGATCTTTATGATTTCTTTCCTTCTGCTAACTTTGGGGTTTTTTTTGTTCTTCCTTCTGTAATTGTTTTATGTGTAAGGTTAGGTTGTTTATTTGAGATGTTTCTTGTTTCATAATGTAGAATTGTATTGCTATCAACTTCTCTCTTAGAACTGCTTTTGCGGCATCCCATAGGATTTGGGTCATCGTGATTTCATTGTTATTTGTTTCTAGGTATATTTTGATTTCCTATTTGATTTCTTCAGTCAGCTCTTGGTTATTAAGTAGTATATTTTTTAGCCTCCATGTATTTGTATTTTTTACAGATTTTTTTCCTATAATTGATATCTAGTCTCATAGTGTTGTGGTCGGAAAAGTTACTTGATAGGATTTCAATTTTCTAAAATTTACCAAGGTTTGATTTGTGACCCAAGATATGATCTATCCTGGAGAATGTTCCATGAGCACTTGAGAAGAAAGTGTATTCTATTGTTTTTGGATGGAATGTCCTATAAATATCAATTAAGTCCATCTTGTTTAATGTATCATTTAAAGCTTGTGTTTCCTTATTTACTTTCATTTTGGATGATCTGTCCATTGATGAAAGTGGGCTGTTAAAGTCCTCTAGTATGATTGTGTTACTGTCTATTTCACCTTTTATCGCTGTGAATATTTTCCTTATGTATTGTGGTGCTCCTATGTTGGGTGCATAAATATTTACAATTGTTATATCTTCTTCTTGGATTGATCCCTTGATCATTATATAGTGTCCTTCTTTGTCTCTTGTAATAGGCTTTGGTTTAACGTCTATTTTTTCTGATATGAGAATTGCTACTCCAGCTTTATTTTGATTTCCATTTGCATTTCCAAATATCTTTTTCTATCCCGTCACTTTCAGTCTCTATGTGATCCTAGGTCTGAAGTGGGTCTCTTGTAGACAGCATATATACGGTACTTGTTTTTTTTTTTAATCCGTTCAGCCAGTCTGTGTGTTTTGACTGGAGCATTTAATCCATGTACAGTTAAGGTAATTATCAATATGTATGTTACTATTACCATTTTGTTAATTGTTTTAGGTTTGTTATTATAGGTCTCTTCTTTCTCTTGTGTTTCCTGTCTAGAGAAGTTCCTTTAGCATTTGTTGTAAAGCTGGTTTGGTGGTGCTGAATTGTCTTAGGTTTTGCTTGTCTGTAAAGATTTTAATTTCTCTGTCAAATCTCAATGAGTTCCATGCTGGGTAAAATAATATTAGTTGTAGATTTTTCCTTTCCATCACTTTAAATATGTCCTGCCACTCCCTTCTGACTTGCAGAATTTCTGCTGAAAAATCTCTTGTTAACCTTATGAGGATTCCCTTGTATGTTATTTGTTGCTTTTCCCTTGCTGCTTTCAGTATTTTTTCTTTGTGTTTAATTTTTGATAGCTTGATTAATGTGACTTGGTAGTTTCTCCTTGGATTTATCCTGTATGGGACTCTCTGTGCCTCCTGGACTTGATTAACTATTTTCTTTCCCATATGAGGGAGTTTTCAACTATAATCTCTTCAAATATTTTCTCAGTCCCTTTCTTTTTCTCTTCTTCTTCTGGGACCCCTATAATTCGAATGTTGGTGCGTTTAATGTTGTCCCAGAGTTCTCTGAGACAGTCCTCAATTCTTTTAATTCTTTTTTCTTCATTTTGTTCTGCAGTAGTTATTTCCACTATTTTATCTTCCAGGTCACTTATCCATTCTTGTGCCTCAGTTATTCTGCTATTGATCCCTTCTAGATCAATAAATAAATTTTGCATAATTAAAAATAAATTTTTAACTTCATTTATTCTGTTGTTCATCATTGTTTGTTTGCTCTTTAGTTCTTCTAGGTCCTTATTAAACGTTTCTTGTATTTTCTCCATTCTATTTCCGAGATTTGGGATCATCTTTACTGTCATTACTCTGAATTCTTTTTCAGGTAGACTGCCTTTTTCTTCTTCATTTGTTAGGTCTGGTGGGTTTTTACCTTGCTCCTTTATCTGCTGTGTGTTTCTCTGTCTTCTCATTTTGCTTAACTTACTGTGTTTGGTGTCTCCTTTTTGCAGGCTGCACGTTCATAGTTCCTGTTGTTTTTGGTGTCTGTCCCTAGTGGGTAAGGCTTGTTCAGTGGGTTGTGTAGGCTTCCTGGTGTAGGCGACTAGTGCCTGTGTTCTGCTGGATGAGGCTGGATCTTGTCTTTCTGGTGAGCAGGTGCATGTCTTGTGGTATGTTTTGGGGTGTCTGTGACCTTATTATGATTTTAGTCAGCCTCTCTGCTACTGGGTGGCATTATGGTCCTGTCTTGCTAGTTGTTTGGCATAGGGTGTCCAGCACTGTAGCTTGCTGGTCATTGTGGAGCTGGGTCCTGGCATTAAGATGAAGAACTTGGGAGATTTTTACCTTTGATATTATGTGGAGTTGGGAGGTCTCTGGTGGACCAATGTCCTGAACTTGGCTCTCCCACCTTAGAGTCACAGCTCTGATTCCTGGGTGGAGCACCAAGAGCCTGTCATCCACACCAAGAGCCTCTCATCCACACACCTCAGAATAAATGGGAGTAAAAGAGAAAGAATGAAAAAGTAAAATAAAATATAATATAATAAAATGAACTAAAATAAAGTTATTAAAATAAAAAATAATTATTAAAAAATTAAAAGTAATAAGAAAGAAAGAAAGAAGGAAGGAAGAGAACAATCAAACCAAAAAAAAGAGAAAATCCACCAATGATAACAAGCACCAAAACTATACTAAAATAAAGACCAAAAAAAAAAAAAAAAAAACGGACTGACAGAACCGTGGGACAAATTGTAATAGCAAAGATATACAGACAAAATCATACACAGAAGCATACACATAGACACTCACAAAAGGAAAAAAAGGGAAAATATATATATATATATATCGTTGCTCCCAAAGTCCACCTCCTCAATTTGGGATGATTCGTTGTCTATTCAGGTATTCCACAGATGCAGTGTACATCAAGTTCATTGTGGAGGTCTAATTCGCTGCTCCTGAGGCTGCTGGGAGAGATTTCCCTTTATCTTCTTTGTTTGCACAGCTCCTGTGGTTCAGCTTTGGATTTGGACGCGCCTCTGCATGTAGGTCATGCATGAGGGCGTCTATTCTTCACTCAGACAGGACGGGGTTAAAGGAGCAGCTGATTCGGGGGCTCTGGCTCACTCAGGCCAAGGGGAGGGAGGTTACGGAGTGCGGGGTGAGCCTGCGGTGACAGAGACCAGCATGACGTTGCAGCAGCCTGAGGCGCGCCATGTGCGTTCTCCCAGGGAAGTTTTTCCTGGATCACAGGACCCTGGCAGTGGTTGGCTGCACAGGCTCCCGGCAGGGGAGGTGTGGATAGTGACCTGTGCTTGCACATGGGCTTCTTGGTGGTGGCAGCAGCAGCCTTAGAGTCTCATGCCCATCTCTGGGGTCTGAGCTGATAGCTGCGGCTCACGCCCATCTCTGGAGCTCCTTTAAGCAGTGCTCTTAATCCCCTCTCCTCGCGCACCAGGAAACAAAGAGGCAAGAAAAAGTCTCTGGCCTCTTCAGCAGCTCCAGACTTTTTCCCTGACTCCCTCCTGGCTAGCCGTGGCACACTAACCCCTTCAGGCTGTGTTCACACTGCCAACCCCAGTCCTATCCCTGCACTCCGACCAAAGCCCGAGCCTCAGCTCCCAGCCCCACCGGCCCTGGCAGCTGAGCAGACAAGCCTTTTGGGCTGGGGAGTGCTGGGCAGCACGGATCCTCTGTGCGGGAATCTCTCTGCTTTGCCCTCCGCATCACTGTGGCTGCACTCTCCTCCACAGCTCTGAAGCTTCCCCCTCTGCAACCCACAGCCTCTGCCTGCAAAGGGGCTCCTAGTGTGTGGAAACCTTTCCTCCTTCACAGCTCCCTCCCACTGGTGCAGGTCCCGTCCCTATCCTTTTGTCTCTGTGTTTTTCTTTTTTCTTTTGCCCTACCCAGGTACGTGGGGAGTTTCTTGCCTTTTGGGGTGTCTGAGGTCTTCTGCCAGCGTTCAGTCAGTGTTCTGTGGGAGTTGTTCCACATGTAGATGTATTTCTGATGTATTTATGGGGAGGAAGGTGATCTCCACGTCTTATTCTTCTGCCATCTTCGATCATATGATTTTTTATTCAATTATTCTGATGGACTACATTTATTACATTTTTCCAGTGTTAATCTTGCAGACCTGAAATAAACTCATTTTCACTGTGATTATTTACCTTTCCTCTTTATCACTGGCTTTTGTTGGCTAAAATTTGAGATAAAAATTTTTACGTTAACGGTAACAAATGTGAGTGATGTCATTTTCCCTTCCTGCAGTGTCCTTCAAAATGAATGTATATTATCGTGGCCTAGTAAATAACTTAGTGTTTCTTTTGTGTAAAAGAAGACTTTGTGTACTATTCCTGTCCTCCCTTGTTGTTAGGAAGAATTCACTGTGGAAATCATCTGTGCCTGGTATTCTGTTTGCTTTATTCTGAGTTTTGTTTTAAATGGGAAGGTTTATGATTCCATTTATTTACTAGATTTTAAATAACTAAGATTTCAATTTCTTTTGTGTCAAATTTGATGTTAGTTTTTTTCTATGAAAGTGTACATGATACCTACATTTTTCAAATTGTATTCATACTGTTGATAATAAATATTAACTATTTAATGTTTTATTTCAGTGTACCACTTTTCATTCCTGATATTTGCTGTGTGAACCTTCATTCACACTCTTTTACTCTCTTTTCCTTGATTAATGTTATCAGGGTTTATCAAATACTTTTTTTAAAAAAATCAGTTTTGGGCTTTGTGGATTGCCTCTAGTATAGATTGCTACTTCATCAATTTATCCTTATCAGTTTGTTTCCTTTTACTTCCTTTTTGATTTAATTTTCTCCTTTTATTTTTCAGATTTTGGAGAGATACTTAGATTATGATTGGTCAGCCATTCTGCTTTTCTGACTGCCTCTAAATATAGGAATTTCCCTATAAACCCTGGTAAATCTGTAATGAATGCAACCGTGTTAACAGTCTATGGTTCAAATGAGAAATCTTCTTGTAATTTACATCAGTGGCATAATTAATTTTGATATGTCATAGCTTCATAATCTTTCATTTCAAAATAAATTTTTTCCTTATTCCCTTAGGATTCTTATATGATCCATGGGCTATTTTTAAATGTATTTCTTAAATTGAAAAATATGGGCATTTTCTAGTTATTTTTTAGTTACAGAGTTCTACTTAATTTCTAGTAGGGTAAGAAAACATAGTCTAAATTCTTTCAATTCTTTCAATTTTGTTGTAGCTTAGTTAATGGATTAGCCAATGGTCAATTTTGTAATCCATTTTGTAAATATTCCATATGTACTTCAAACATCTGAAATGTTTTTCCATTTGTTGGTTGTATCATCCAAAATATTTTGACTAGGTTGTTTCATTTATTGTGCTATTTATATTTTCTATTCCCTTAATAATTTCTTTTTGTCAGCTAGTTCTTACGAGTTTCTGTGAAGTATGCAAAAGTGTCCCACTATGGTTGAAGTTTTGTCCACTTTCCCTTTTATTTCTGATCTCTTCTGTTTTATATAATCTATAGCTATATGCTTGGATACATGCCAATTCATTATTGTTATTTTTTTCTTTGCGGTTGACATGAATCATTTTAAAATATCACTTTTTATCTCTAGCAATGCTATATGAGAGGCTTAACTCACAGAAAGCATGCATGGCAATCTATACCACAGAGCCTCTATTTTTCTCAGAATTCCCTAGCAGCACTAATAATTCCCCAGTAACCCTGAACACTTGGTCCTGCCAGAGCTTATTCATCCTGAGCTTTTCCAACTATCTGGTAGGATTATATGGCTAGAGGGAAGTGTTACTAAAGAGTAAAGCAGGTACAGACATAACAGTCCAACTAGGTGATTCTGCACTGGTCAAGCCTTTTCTTGCTACAGCTTTTATATTTTAAGTAGCATTTATCTTCTAAGTCGACATGTCTTTTGTTTTTTTGGTGTATGGTGGGGTTGTTTGTTATTTTGAACCCTCAGTCATGTATCACTCCATCATCTTTCTAATTACACCATACATCCAGGTTGTAGTGAACTTGTATTGATTAAATAATGACTCAAAGTTCCTGATAAATTTGTGGTTCAGCTGATTTCCCAGACTTTACTCTTCTTATAAGACATTTTCAAGATTTGAGGATAGTTAATATGTTACTATGTTGCCTGAGTTGACCCTACTAACATTTTTCATTTTTGAAGGCTGCTGGGGTCCCTCTCCCCTTTTGAAATATATGTATCTAATGTGCTACCTAGTTTATGTTAAAGCATCCCTCAAGTATTCTTTATGGCAGCAGTGAACATGCTCTCTCTTCATCTGAATTTTTCCACTTATTTTGGCTTGTGAAGTCTCTTTTATAGCAGATTGTGTCACAAATATTTGTAATAGGATCCCAGCTTGAGGTTAAAGTTTTTCCATATTAGGATTCAGCTATCTTTGTATATGTTTGGGATACTTGTAGGGTAAGTCTTTTAGGGCTCTAATTATATAATAGATCATAAAATTCTTGAGAAAAAACTTTCCTGTGAGTGATGAAGAAATCAAGTTTACAAACATGGTCTAAGAACCATGGGCCTGCAGAAGAGTGAAGAAGTAATGTGAACATGACAGTGCCAGTCCTTTCAATTATCTACTGGCTCAACTCCAAGACACATGCCTGAGATCAAGAGTATTTAATTAAGAACAATGAAATATAAAAATAACTGTTTCAGAAAGAATTTGTGCCAAAACCTTCTGCAGGGATGCCTGACTGGACCAGCTGTGTTGGGAGGAGATATACTTTTTGCACACATGTGCACCTTTGATACTGAGAACACAGAGCTTTGCTCCAGAAATGGGTGAGCACCAGAAGCAGCTGTGGCAGTACTGGAAGACAAGAGCCATAGTGGTACTTTTTCAGGTACTAACTCCATAACTGTTGCATTAGGTATTGTAGCTTTGGTAGATGTTACCACATAAGCCAGAGAAAGAGACGGGAAATACAGTTTATGCCATGGAACCACCAACATGGCTGGCCCATGGAGCACATAGGAGACATGCCTTAGAGAATTTTCAGAACATTCTGGGAGAATTTAAAGGGAATACAGTTTCTTCAGAGCTAAGCCATAAAAACATAATACTATATTATTATATCATATATTTTCATTACGCTATAGCATGCTATATTTAAATGTCATACATTAATTACATATATGTACATATTACATACACATACACACGTTTTTACATATATATCGATACTGTATATATATATATACACACACACACCAGATAGATAGATAGATTTGTATATGTAAGATATTTTATATATACACACACTGTAGATAACCTCTTCCCCAACACACACACACATTTACCCAGTAGGTTGTAGCCACTTGGAAAGTAGTTATGTATGCTTTAAACATTGGGAGATCCAGGATAAGGATCTAGTTGCCTGAAACAATTAAGATAAATGCCTTCTCCGAAAAGTTTAAGAACTTGTGAATGTTAATGATGCAAAAAATCTGAATTTTCATTAAACATAAAGCATACTGATTTTCATGTGCATGTTACCAATATTTAGATAAGAAATTTAAAACATCAACCCCATGATTATTTTATACCTGGTTTCTCTAAAACATAGGTTTGAAAATTGAATAAAAGTATAATAAAATGAAGTAATTTATTTCTATCATTTGTCACAATATCTTAGGATATGTGACCATTGGGATTATAAATATCACCCTAATAGATTCTATTTAGAAATGTAATTACTATACTGATCAAACACCACCTGGCTTATCAGACAGAGGTCGTAAGGGAAACTCTGGGTGTTTAATTTTGATTTTTCCATTTCAAATGTTTTAGCATTCAAAATGGAGTTTTCATGTAAAGAGAAATAAAAAGAAATAAGGAAAATAGTTAATCAGAAGAAAGGATTATTTTTTTACCCTAATCTACATTTCCGTGTATCTATAAAACTGCACAAACTGATCATTAATAAGACAATCCGATTAGAGACTAAGTATTAATAACAAAAACTTTTAGTTAATCATTCATTGTGATTAGGTTTCACATCTTTAATTCTTTATCTCAAAACAACTTTTTTCTTTAATGTCTTCAAAAACAGAAAGAGTATCATGATATCATGTAGAATGAAAATCATGATGTGCTGCTTAAAAATTTGAAAAGGAGTCAAATTCACTTAACAGAAAGAAAGCAGTAGAACCATCACAAACACTAGTCAATATTAAATTTGATTTTCAAAATACTGCAGGCCAAACCACTTGCCCAAATATGTAACAGCCACAGACAATAAAACTTACATAGAAATCCTACAGTGACATCAGTCACTTTCACAGACGTGCTCCCCAGGTTGTTAACAGGGACAAATTTTGAAAGAAAAATCTGGAAAAGAGCAGAGTGATAGACTTTACCTTGAACTTTGCTGACTTGAAGTCATTGATATGATTTTAAATTATAGAAAGTCCATCAAATTGTGCTGGCAGTGACCACTGTGTATACATTGAGAAGTCTGTGCATGGCCTTCATAGCTCTGTGGGGAAGGCTAAGGGTTCCTCACACTCAAGATGGCAAGATATCAAAGGTGTTGACTCATGATCACTTTAACACATCATGGAAATGGGAGCTGTTTGTGCACAGACAAGCACCATTCTCCTCAACATAGTTTTGGCAGATCATTACTTTCTCAAACACTGTCTAGAAAACATTAAGTTAAATAAAGTAACACAAGTCTTCTCATATAATTCTCCAACTGTTTCCCATCTGTTAATCATGTCTATCTAGGATTAAAGACTTGGAAAGCAGGAAACGTGACTTAAATTTTTGAGATTTTTCAATTACATTTGACAAGATATAGAGAGTATACCAAATCATTCCTTTTTCTCTCTTTGTTTTATAATTTTTCACAATTTGATTATAATTTTACTATTGTTAATTACAGAAAAATAAAGCATAGGAAAAAAACATGAGAAAAAAATTACCTGCAGTGCCATTACCTACAGAAGGTCTCTGTAATATCTTGGTGCATTTTTGAAGTTCCACACTCACCCATCCACCACTTCTAGGAAAACTTGTTCATTTTTTTGTTTGCTGTGTTTTTGTATAATTAAAATCATACCAAAATTTCACACATAATGTTAAATATTCTTTGGTATCACAATTACATAGTTGCATAATTATCTGTTTGTGGCAGAAACAGTTAACTCTTTATTAAAGACACACAATTCTCATTTACTGTGTAGAGTCCCAAATGGGAACAGCCCTTCTTACATCTAAATTGTGTCATGTGACTGTATTTTGGCTGATAATATGTACATAAACAATGTATGCCATTTCTGGTTCTAGCACATAAGAACCTCCTCCACATACTGCCACTCTTTCTTCTTCCCCTATCTGCCAGTTTGAAGTAAATGACCAGAGATATCTAGGAAACCACATGGTATGAGTGGCAGGACTTCCATCATCCTGGGTCCCTGAATGACAGCATGGAGTGGATTCCCAGCTCCTCTCTCACCTGCTGTATATACATTATATTAGAAAACAAAATGCTAACCACTCTGTTAATCCACTCTGGGATTTGGAGTTTATTGTTAGAACAGCAAGCATAAATTTAAACAATATACCATCATCTGTAAATGAACCATAATTTAACTCTTTTATTATTGTTAAATATAAAGTGTTTTTTCCATTTTTATTATACATAGTTATAATTATGATATTTAGAGATAAATCTTTGTGCATACATGTATCTTCAGGATACATTCCTAGAAACTGCATTGTTTCAATGAATGAACATTTTAGGCTTCTGATACACATGGCTAACTGAACTCAAGAAAAGTTGAAAGAATGTACACTTCAACAAGTTGTGTATAACAATGCCTGGTTCGACATTTTGATGGAGATTGGTTCAAGATGGTGGAGTAGAAGGATGTGTGCTCACTCCCTCTTCCAAGAGCACCAGAATCACAATTAACTGCTGAACCATCATCAACAGGAAGACACTGGTACTCATCAAAAAAGGTACCCCACACCCAAAGACAAAGGAGAAGCCACAGGGAGATGGTAGAAGGGGTGCAATCACAGTAAAATAAAATCTCATAACCACTGGGTGGGTGACTCACAAACTGGAGAACAATTATATCACAGAAGTCCACCCACTGGAGTGAAGGTTCTGAGCCCCACATCAGGCTTCCCAACCTGGGGGTCCAGCAATGGGAGGAGGAATTCCCAGAGAATCAGGCTTTGAAGACTAGTGAGATTTGATTGGAAGACTTCGATAGGACTGGGGGAAACAGTGACTCCACTCTTGGATGGCACACACAAACTAGTGTGTGCATGAGGACCCAGGAGGAAGGAGCATTGACCCCATAGGAGACTGAACCAGACCTACTTGCTAGTGTTGGAGGGTCTCCTGCAGAGGCGGGGTGGGGATGGTTGTGACTCATTGAAAGGACAATGACAATGGTATCAGAAGTTCTGGGAAGTAATCCTTGTCATGACCTTTCCCAAAGTCCATATTATTCCCACCAAAGACCCTGTGACCTCCAGTGCTGGGTCACCTCAAGCCAAACAACCAACAGGGAGGGAACTCAGCCCCACCCATCAGCAGACAAGCAGATTAAAGTTTTACTGAGCTCTGCCCACCAGAGCAACACCTAGCTCTACCCACTACCAGTTCCTCCCATCAGGAACCTTGCACAAACCTCTTAGATAGCCTCATACACCAGAGGGCAGACAGCAGAAGAAGAAGAACTACAGTCCTGTAGCCTGTGGAATGAAAACCACAGTCACAGAAAGATAGTTAAAATAAAAAGACAGAGGACTATGTACCAGATAAAGGAACAAGACAAAACTCCAGAAAAAACAACTAAATGAAGTGGAGATAGACAACTTTCCAGAAGAATCATTCAGAAAAATGATAGTGAAGATTATCCAGGACCTCAGAAAAAGAATGGAGGCAAAGAACGAGAAGATGCAAGAAATGTTTAACAAAGACCTAGAAGAATTAAATATAATATAATGCAATCAAATTACAAATGGCATTATTTTACAGAACTAGAACAAAAAACCTTAAAATTCACTTGGAAGAGAAAAGACCTCAAATAGCCAAAGCAACCTTGAGGGAAATAATGGAACTGGAGGAATCAGACTCCCTGACTTCAGACTATACTAGTATACTATACAGTAATCAAGACAATATGGTACTTGCACAAAAACAGAAATATAGATCAATAGTATGGGATAGTAAGCCCAGAGATAAACCCACATACCTATGGTCAACTAATCTATGACAAAGAAGGCAAGGATATACAATGGAGAAAAGACAGTCTCTTCAATAAGTGGTATGGGGAAAAGTGGACAGCTACATGTAAAAGAATGAAATTAGAGCACTCCTTAACACAATACACAAAAATAAACTCAAAATGGGTTAAAGACTTAAATGTAAGGCCAGACACTATAAAACTCTTATTGGAAAACATAGGAATAACACTCTTTGACATAAATCACAGCAAGATCTTTTTTGACCCACCTCCTAGAGTAATGGAAATATAAACAAAAATAAACAAATGGGACCTAATGAAACTTAAAAACTTTTGCACAGCAACAGAAACTATAAACAAGACAAAAAGACAACCCTCAGAATGGGAGAAAATATTTGCAAATGAATCAACAGGAAAAGGATTAATCTCCAAAATATATAAACAGCTCATGCAGCTCAATATTAAAAATACAAACAACCCAATTAAAAAATAGGCAGAAGATCTAAATAGATATTTCTCCAAAGAAGACATACAGATGGCCAAGAGGCACATGAAAAGATGCTCAACATCACTAATTATTAGAGAAATGCAAGTCAAAACTACAATGAGGTATCACTTCACACTAGTTAGAATGGGCATCATCAGAAAATCTACAGACAATAAATGCTGGAGAGGGTGTGGAGAAAAGGAAACCCTCTTGCACTGTTGGTGGGAATGTAAATTGATACATCCACTATGGAGAACAGTATGGAGGTTCCTTAAAAAATGAAATATCTTATATTAACAAATATCATATATTAACGCGTATATGTAGAATCTAGAAAAATTGTACAAATGTACCAGTTTGCAAGGCAGAAATAGAGACACAGATGTAAAGAACAAACATATGGACACCAAAGGGGAAAAGCAGAGGGTGGTGATGCTAATGGGATGATTTGGGAGGTTAGGATTGACATATATACAATAATATGTATAAAACGGATAACTAATAAGAACCTGCTGTATAAAAATAAATAAAATTCAAAAAAGTTCAAAATATTAAAAAATAAAGAATATTAGTAGACATTTTACAATGAAAAGGAAAATAAAATAAAAATTAAAAAATAAGAATGCCTGGTTCCCTGAAGACTCAGTCTTTCCCAAACTGATAGGTTAAAAAAATATTTTTATTTCTTGGATTATAACTTAAGTTATATTTTTCCTTCTATTCTATGTTTTATATTATAACTATGTATGTTTCCTAATTTATGCTCAGATATAAAACCGGTATCTTTACCCTGTATGCCCTGAGCCAAACTAAACCAGGTTTGCCAATAGATCAATATAATCTGACTCAAACTTGTGTGTTAGAGTTGTTTTTTTCTGCTGTAGTAGATTTAGAATGCTAGTGTGAGCCTTAGCATGTTTCTGCTATAACCTATTCTTCCTCATCTGAACTTGGGCCAAATGATCTTTCCTCTACATCATCAGCTGGGATAGAAGCCCTAACTTGAAGGCCAGACCTCCAGGATGATACCCTAACAACTTGACTGTCCCTTCTAGTCCTTCTTCCCAGAGGCCATACACTGTTGCACACACTCATAGCCAATTACTTCAGTAATGTTGCCTCCTGCATCAATGCAAGTCTTGTCACTACCTGAAGACACCTGATGCTTTCACGTTCATTCTTTTAATCATTCATGTTTATGAAGTGTCTCCTATGTCAGACATATGAGAAGCATTGATGTTACTCTAATAAATAAAAGGACATGGTTCTTTCCTTCAGAAAGCATAGAGTCTAGTGTATATGAAAGGAGAGAGACAAAAAGCTATCAGAAGAAACATATATTACCAGAAAAAAAAATACATCAGTAAATACATAACTGCCAAAGACAAAACCCAGACAAGCAAGACGATTGCTTTTATCAATGTTATTATAATAGAAAGAGTATCTCAGTTTCAAAGATCAGAGCATCTCAGCCAGGTGGTTTTGCCTTAGACTTTTATCAGGAGAAGTAAACAGGTTGCCCATGGGGTGGTTTACAATTAGGGTTGTTGTGTAGGCTAGGGAAGTCACAGTCAGTTATCTAACAGGAAATTCTTTTTCCTATACTTAGGTAGTTTCAGGATAATTACTTTAGAGCAAACAGTTCTAAACTTTGCTAATCAATCATGATCTTAGTCAATCATGAGACAAGAACAGTAAGTTGGCATTATCAGTAGATTCAGATGTTGAAATCCTAACACCTAATGTGATGGCATTAGGAGGTAGGGACTTTGGGAGGCAAACAGGTTATGAGTGTGGAGTCCCTGTGAATGGGATTAGTGCTCTTATTAAAAGAGACACGCCTCTCTCTGCTCTCCATCACGTGAGGATACAAGGTGAAGATGGCCATCTACAAGCCCAAAAGTGCACCCTTTGCCAACACCTTGATTTGGGGCTTCCCAGCCCCCAGAAATAAATGTATATATTGATAGAACATTAATTAATTAATTAACTTTAAAAATATTTTTCTACTAATAAATTTCTTCTTTTTCTCCTCATGTTAAGCAGAGGCTTAGAACATTTTTTTTTTTTTTTGTAAGGAAGAGGTTGCGTCTTGTTAGGTGGAAGCATAAAGTTGTTGCAATTGTATGGAAGTTGAAATATGTGTAGCAGGGTCTGGAAGGATGTCAAATAGTTGAAATGGCAGAATGTGCTGGATATTAAGCATTTGTCTCTCAGCTTCAAACTGAGCTTTGCAGTGCTGGAGCTGAAACTCTGCAAACCTCATTTCCAGCTTGTCACCTGGGTCCTGTCAGTTTCTGTCAGTAGGGGCTGTCAAAAGGTGATAGGAAAGCTGGAAGGCTGGAGGAGGGAGAAAACAGTTGTACATTTTCCCTCCATCCCTACTCCTATCAATCTCACTACAGCAACTATTCTTCACCCTTGCAGCAGGGAGCAGCAGTGGGTTTCTATTTGCAGCTTTCTTCCTATTCCAAAACCATCTTCACGATGCCTAAGAAATACCAGTCCTTGCCATCTGGCACCTCCTCCCAGGGTCTGGATCCCAGTTCTTCAGAGCACCTCCTCCAAGATCCTACCCTCCACAGTTGCTTCCTACAGTTACTTTCTCTGGGATACTCCATGTCCCCTTGAGCATTTTGAGTTCTCTAACAACTGATTAACAAAATTTTATATTAAATTATATCTCTGTTAAAGTAACTGTTGCAGTTTCTTTCCTATTTGGACAGTAAGTGGATACAGTAAGGAGGTTTCATGACAAGAAATGACTTTAGATTTTAATCCTGTCCATTGAAACTGGGCTACAGAATTAATTTATGGATTTCATGAATGAGACTAACTAACGACCCAGCTTTGCCATTTTAAGCAGCTTTGCACTAATCTTGGTTCCTAGGCAATTCACTTAAACTTTACTGTGTGTTTCTTTTTTTTTTTTTGGTGGGGCGGCTGTGGTGATGGTCATATCTCTACTGATCACTTGTTGGTGAACTTGTACCATTTAACAGCAAAGGTTTCAAGCTCAGACTGTCTGGGTTCAAACCATGTCTTCTCTACATACCATTTCTGTTGAACTTGGATTGATGACTTAACTTCCCTTTGCCTTGTCTGTAAAATGTGGGGTGTGGGGAGAGTTAATGATTGCCTCTAATTTGTGATTATGCAGTGAAGATTAGATGATATAATTTTAAAATAAAATTATAAATCTATCTGGCCCAAATAAGGACACAGTACATTTTTCTGTTTTTATTGCCATTTCTCATGTAAATGTGGGACTTCACAATATTTTAGTGCTAACACATCTCACATGAAAGTGTGTGCATTTCTCATTACAGTTTTAAAGAGTTCGTCTAACCTCTGAGCTGCAATTCTGCAAATCATCTTTCCTTATGGGACCGGATCCATATGCGCTTAGGACAAGTTGTGTGCTGTGAGACAATTAGTGTGAGCCCTTTCTCTGTGGTCTGTGAGAAAGGCAGTGCTTTTATTCTTGGAACATGAACACACTGTTTTGATTTCTTTTGCATATGAAGCATTAGTATATCAGCAGGGAAAGCATATGAAATACATGAATTAATTTTATTTTTTAAATTACTACATTGGATTTGTGACCCAAAGTTCACAACACAACCCTGAGTCATTGCTGTCAAATTACATGTTGAAAATAATTTGAACAGGCTGACAAACCTCTGATCAGAGGGCAAGGCCAAAGTATGGTCCAGGGTGTGAGATTGTCTAATGTTGCCAGCAGGACTGAAATATCGTGGGAAAAATATATTCCCCAGGCTTGCCCCAGTGACATCTCTCTCCTCCACCCGATGTAATCTGCCTTTCATGTGTCCAGTTCTCATCTAGAACTCAAAAAAGAATTTGAGCAAGTATGTTTTCTCTCTCTGTACTCTAGAATACTTTGTACTCTAAACATGATTTCTTGCTAATCACTCTGATTTACTGAGCACCTCTATATGACCTCCCTATGAACAATCTCATCACACACTTTAGACTTCTGGAAATGCAAATTCACACATAAACAAGATACTATTTTTAACCATCAAACTGGCAAAAATTAAGAAGAGTAAAAACAGCTAAAGTGGGCAAGCATGTAGGAAAATTGACTCTCATACATTGCTGATGAGTATGTAGATCAGTACCAATTTTTGTCAGGTTATCTGGCAATAAACAAAAATATTAAAATGTTCACAATCTTTGAGCTCAACATTTTCACTTTTAAAATGTTACCATACTGGGGGGGCTTCCCTGGTGGCGCAGTGGTTGAGAATCTGCCTGCCAATTCAGGGGACACGGGTTCGAGCCCTGGTCTGGGAAGATCCCACATGCCGCAGAGCAACTAGGCCCGTGAGCCACAACTACTGAGCCTGCGCATCTGGAGCCTGTGCTCCTCAACAAGAGAGGCCGTGACAGTGAGAGGCCCATGCACCGCGATAAAGAGCGGACCCCTCTTGCCACAACTAGAGAAAGCCCTCACACAGAAACGAAGACCTAGCACAGCCAAAAATAAATAATTAAATAAATTTATAAAATTTTACCATACTGGAAAAAAAACACGAGAACTTAAGAATGGAACTATAAGAACGTTTGTTTCAGGATATTTTTTTGTGGTTGAAAAGGGAAAAAAATCTGATTTTCCATAAATAAATTGTATTCAAATAAATTACAGAGATATGATATTTTAGAACCGTTAAAACAGAAGTATTCCTGGGACAGATATGAAAGTTGAATGAAGAGAATGGGTTGGAAAAGAGTGTGTATAGTCTGTTTTGGTTTTTTTTAACATCTTTATTGGATTATAATTGCTTTACAATGTTTTGTTATTTTCTGCTTAAACAGAAACTAACAGGCCTTGCTTTGTTATAACCAAGTGAATAAGCTATATGTATACATATATCCCCATATCCCCTCCCTCTTGCGTCTCCCTCCCTCTCACCCTCCCTATCACACCCCTCTAGGTGGTCACAAAGCACCTAGCTGATCTCCCTGTGCTACACAGCTGCTTCCCACTAGCTATCTATTTTACATTTGGTAGTGTATATATGTCCATGCCATTCTCTCACTTTGTCCCATCTTACCCTTCCCCCTCTCCATGTTCTCAAGTCCATTCTCTATGTCCGCATCTTTATTCCTTTCCTGCCCCTAGGTTCAGCAGAACCTTTTTTTTTTTTTGTAGATTCCATACATATGTGTTAGCAAACAGTATTTGTTTTTCTCTTTCTGACTTACTTCACTCTGTATGACAGACTCTAGGCTCATTCACCTCACTACAAATAGTTCAATTTTGTTTCTTTTTATGGCTGAGTAATATTTCATTGTATATATGTGCCACATCTTCTTTATTCATCTGTCGATGGATACTTAGGTTACTTCTATGTCCTCGCTATTGTAAATAATGCTGCAATGAACATTGTGGTACATGACTCTTCTTGAATTATGGTTTTCTCAGGGTATATGCCCAGTAGTGGGAGTGCTGGGTCATATGGTAGTTCTAGTTTTAGTTTTGTAAGGAACCTCCATACTGTTCTCCATAGTTGCTGTATCAATTTACATTCCCACCAACAGTGCAAGGGTGTTCCCTTTTCTCCACACCCTCTCCAGCATTTATTGCTTCTAGATATATATATATTTCTTTTGCGCTACGCGGGCCTCTCACTGTTGTGGCCTCTCCCATTGCAGAGCACAGGCTCCGGATGCGCAGGCCCAGCGGCCATGGCTCACGGGCCCAGCCATTCTGCGGCATGTGGGATCTTCCTGGACCGGGGCATGAACCTGTGTCCCCTGCATCGGCAGGCAGACTCTCAACCACTGCGCCACCAGGGAAGCCCTGTTTCTAGATATTTTGATGATGGTCATTCTGACTGGTGTGAGGTGATACCTAATTGTAGTTTTGATTTGCATTTTTCTAATTATTAGTGATGTTGAGCATCCTTTCATGTGTTTGTTGGCAATCTGTATATCTTCTTTGGAGAAAATGTCTATTTAGGTCTTTTGCCCATTTCTGGTTTTTTTTTTTTTTTGATATTGAGCGTCATGAGCTGCTTGTATGTTTTGGAGGTTAATCCTTTGTCAGTTTCTTCATTTGCAAATATTTTCTCCCATTCTGAGGGTTGTCTTTTCATCTTATTTATGGTTTCCTTTGCTGCACAAAAGCTTTTAAGTTTCATTAGGTCCCATTTGTTTATTTTTGTTTTTATTTCCATTTCTCTAGGAGGTGGGTCAAAAAGGATCTTTTTATGATTTATATCATAGAGCATTCTGCCTATCTTTTTCTCCAAGAGTTTTTAGAGTCTGGCCTTACTAGTCTGTTGATATCATGATACATGTTACAATTTTGTCAGAAAAAGAAGAGATAAAGAAAATACCCAGATATGATTTTTCCTGTGTGTTTAAGTTTAGAAGCACAAGAAGGATAGCCACGACAGGGATACTGTTGGCCATATCCATGTATGTGTTGGGTGGAAGCCCAGATGAAAAGGGGAGTTTGAGCCACTGTCACCTTTTTTTTTGTGAATATTTATAGCATTAAGAAGACTTGTCACAACACCATGCTTTTCATTTTTAATTTTAAATAAGACAAAATAAATAAAAATGTCATATAAGAGAAAAAAAATAAATCTAAGAACTTCCTAAATTTCCACATCTGATCAGGAGATAATTACGTGGTATTTGAATCCAAGTCTGTATGTTTCCAAAGCCATCTTAGGTGTTTTACCCACACTTCCTCTGGCCTCGTGAAACGCACATTTCAAGGGAACCAGTAGAGTCAGTATTTTGCTGGACAGCATACCTGGTTCCTTTAGAAACCACATCTCATGGGAAGCTATTTGTTTCATGGGGGATTCAAGGTGCTTGTTGGTAAGAAAACAGGCAGAACACATTCAGCCTCGTGCTGGAGTCTTTCTGCAACATTTAGCCACAATGAGCCACAAACAGTGGCACCCGAGATTGTTGGAATAACACCATGGCACCACCTGGAGCAGGTATAGAAAATCGTTACCCAGCACTGAGAAGATAAGAGGAAGAAGCCGTACTTGTTGTCACTTTGGTTCTTTTTTCAGGGCCAGGGTTTCCTCCTGGGCAAGCAAAAAAATCATGAGTTTGTGAGGAAGCACAGCAGGTAGAGCTATAAGCTCAGGTAAGCGCAATATGTAAATTGTACCTAACCACACACCCGTCAGCCTTCCATGTATGAGGCTTAAAAGAAATGATAACTGGGGAAGTCTTGTTTATGCAGAGGTTTGTTTTTTATGCAAATGCTATCCTGTAGGGAAAGAGGAGTCTGTGCGGAATTCATAAGCAGCCTCAGAAGTGGATGAGAAAAGCAATAAGCCTTTGTGAAAAGTCCTGCATCGTAACATATCCCCAGGGACCTCATCTTATGAGCATTACTATGCAATGTGGATTAAATCTGCTGCACAGAGCAGCTGCCTGATGCTTTGCAGCTTATTACCATCATCCCTGGAGGCTGAGGTTTTCTACATCAGAGACCTGGCATCAAGGGATCAAACTAAAGGAACCACAGGACTTACTGATCTCGGTGCCAAGGGAGCTTGGCATGCCCTTTGGCTGAAGGATGAATGTTAGAGCACAGAGGTATGTCTTGGTCTAAATTCCGATTGCATCAACTTGAGCAGTTCAGAGAAGACACGGGGTGAGAAGACACAAAGAAGGGCAGTGGTCACAGAAATGATTTTAAAATCATGGTAACTAAAGATCAAAGCATTAAATCAAGAGCAGCAGGAATCTGTAATGAAGTGTTCATGGAGCCAGAGTCAAAAAATTCAGGCAGGTCCATGCAATCCATTGTGGAAACGGATGTACTGTGAATTCAGAGTAAGCAAATGAAAGGAGCAATATGAATCCATCAGGACCGAAGGCCCTCCAGTCCAAATCTGAAATGCAAGGGGAGAGAATTTCAGATTCTCTGTTCCTTAAATCAAGCCAATTCATTTCCCCTTGAATCATCATTCTATAATCCATGTAGATATGGGATCAAAAGGGGCTCATGAAAGGAACAAAGTCCTATCACATAAAAACAAGCATTTGCAGTTTTCTTTCTCCAAGTATAATCCAGAAATGGTTCTTGTTGTTAGTCGGGAAATGAAATCATTGCAGAATGAGAAAGCACAGAGAAATAGCAAACCCAGCTAAATTTCTGGCACACTTAATTGTAATTAAAAAAATATCTTTGCTCTTGTCTTTAGGATGAAAATCTAAATGTCAACAAACAAGTGCTATTATCAGGAACTGAGTAATTAAGCAACTTTTCAGCCAAAGGCAAATATCCTCTGTATCCATAGCCCTGTGTGATTAAAGACGATTCTCATAAAGAAGTTTTTCTTCCCTTAAATAATTCCTGCCCTCAAAAGTCTATCACATCCACACCTCTCCTTTCATGTCTTTTCCCCAACATTTCTATTTTTTTCCCTACTGAATTCTACACTTTATTTTTTTTATTTTTTTATTTTTTTATTAGTTTCTGCTTTATAACAAAGTGAATCAGTCATACATATACATCTGTTCCCACACCCCTTCCCTCATGCATCTCCCTCCCTCCCACCCTCCCCATCCCACCCCTCCAGGCGGTCACAAAGCACCGAGCTGACCTCCCTGTGCTCTGCGGCTGCTTCCCACTATCTATCTACCTTACGTTTGGTAGTGTATATATGTCCATGCCTCTCTTTCGCTTTGTCACAGCTTACCCTTCCCTCTCCCCATATCCTCAAGTCCATTCTCAAGTAGGTCTGTGTCTTTATTCCCGTTTTACCCCTAGGTTCTTCATGACATTTTTTTTTCTTAAATTCCATATATATGTGTTAGCATACGGTATTTGTCTTTCTCTTTCTGACTTACTTCACTCTGTATGACAGACTCTAGGTCTATCCACCTCATTACAAATAGCTCAGTTTCGTTTCTTTTTATGGCTGAGTAATATTCCATTGTATATATGTGCCACATCTTCTTTATCCATTCATCCGATGATGGACACTTAGGTTGTTTCCAGCTCCGGGCTATTGTGAATAGAGCTGCAATGAACATTTTGGTACATGTCTCTTTTTGAATTATGGTTTTCTCAGGGTATATGCCTAGTAGTGGGATTGCTGGGTCATATGGTAGTTCTATTTGTAGTTTTTTAAGGAACCTCCATACCGTTCTCCATAGTGGCTGTACCAATTCACATTCCCACCAGCAGTGCAAGAGTGTTCCCTTTTCTCCACACCCTCTCCAGCATTTATTGTTTCTAGATTTCTTGATGATGGCCATTCTGACTGGTGTGAGATGATATCTCATTGTAGTTTTGAGTTGCATTTCTCTAATGATTAATGATGTTGAGCATTCTTTCATGTGTTTGTTGGCAGTCTGTATATCTTCTGTGGAGAAATGCCTATTTAAGTCTTCTGGCCATTTTTGGATTGGCTTGTTTGTTTTTTTGCTATTGAGCTGCATGAGCTGTTTATAAATTTTGGAGATTAATCCTTGGTCAGTTGCTTCATTTGCAAATATTTTCTCCCATTCTGAGGAATGTCTTTTGGTCTTGTTTATGGTTTCCTTGGCTGTGCAAAAGCTTTGAAGTTTCATTAGGTCCCATTTGTTTATCTTTGTTTTTATTTCCATTTCTCTAGGAGGTGGGTCCAAAAGGATCTTGCTGTGATTTATGTCATAGAGTGTTCTACCTATGTTTTCCTCTAAGAGTTTGATAGTTTCTGGCCTTACATTTAGGTCTTTAATCCATTTTGAGCTTATTTTTGTGTAGGGTGTTAGGGAATGATCTAATCTCAAACTTTTACATGTCCCTGTCCAGTTTTCCCAGCACCACTTATTGAAGAGGCTGTCCTTTCTCCACTGTACAATCCTCCCTCCTTTATCAAAGATAAGTTGGCCATATGTGCGTGGGTTTATCTCTGGGCTTTCTATCCTGATCCACTGATCTATCTTTCTGTTTCTATGGCAGTACCACACTGTCTTAATTACTGTAGCTTTGTAGTATAGTCTGAAGTCAGGGAGCCTGATTCCTCCAGCTCCGTTTTTCGTTCTCAAGATTGCTTTGGCTATTCGGGGTCTTTTGTTTTTCCAAACAAATTTTGAAATTTTTTGTTCTAGTTCTGTGAAAAATGCCAGTGGTAGTTTGATAGGGATTGCATTGAATCTGTAGAATGCTTTGGGTAGTAGAGTCATTTTCACAATATTGATTCTTCCAATCCAGGAGCATGGTACATCTCTCCATCTATTTGTACCATCTTTAATTTCTTTCATCAGTGTCTTATAATTTTCTGCATACAGGTCTTTTGTCTCCTTAGGTAGGTTTATTCCTAGATATTTTATTCTTTTTGTTGCAATGGTAAATGGGAGTGTTTTCTTGATTTCATTTTCAGATTTTTCATCATTAGTGGACAGGAATGTCAGAGATTTCTGTACATTAATTTTGTATCCTGCTACTTTACCAAATTCATTGATTAGCTCTAGTAGTTTTTCGGTAGCATCTTTAGGATTCTCTATGTATAGTATCATGTCATCTGCAAACAGTGACAGCTTTACTTCTTCTTTTCCCATTTGGATTCCTTTTATTTCCTTTTCTTCTCTGATTGCTGTGGCTAAAACTTCCAAAACTATGTTGAATAAGAGTGCTGAGAGTGGGCAGCCTTGTCTTGTTCCTGATCTTAGTGGAAATGGTTTCAGTTTTTCACCATTGAGGACAATGTTGGCTGTGGGTTTGTCATATATGGCCTTTATTATGTTGAGGAAAGTTCCCTCTATGCCTACTTTCTGCAGGGTTTTTATCATAAATGGGTGTTGAATTTTGTCGAAAGCTTTCTCTGCATCTATTGAGATGATCATATGGTTTTTCTCCTTCAAGTTGTTAATATGGTGTATCACATTGATTGATTTGCGTATATTGAAAAATCCTTGCATTCCTGGAATAAACCCCACTTGATCATGGTGTATGATCCTTTTAATGTGCTGTTGGATTCTGTTTGCTAGTATTTTGTTGAGGATATGTGCATCTATGTTCATCAGTGATATTGGCCTGTAGTTTTCTTTCTTTGTGACATCCTTGCCTGGTTTTGGTATCAAGGTGATGGTGGCCTCGTAGAATGAGTTTGAGAGTGTTCCTTCCTCTGATATTGTTTGGAAGAGTTTGAGAAGGATGGGTGTTAGCTCTTCTCTAAATGTTTGATAGAATTCGCCTGTGAAGCCATCTGGTCCTGGGGTTTTGTTTGATGGAAGATTTTTAATCACAGTTTCAATTTCAGTGCTTGTGATTGGTCTATTCATATTTTCTATTTCTTCCTGAGTCAGTCTTGGCAGGTTGTGCATTTCTAAGAATTTGTCCATTTCTTCCAGGTTGTCCATTTTATTGGCATAGAGTTGCTTATAGTAATCTCTCATGATCTTTTGTATTTCTGCAGTGTCAGTTGTTACTTCTCCTTCTTCATTTCTAATTCTATTGATTTGAGTCTTCTCCCTTCTTTTCTTGATGAGTCTGGCTAATGGTTTGTCAATTTTGTTTATCTTCTCAAAGAACCAGCTTTTAGTTTGGTTGATCTTTGCTATCGTTTTCTTCCTTTCTTTTTCATTTATTTCTGATCTGATCTTTATGATTTCTTTCCTTCTGCTAGCTTTGGGGGTTTTTTGTTCTTCTTTCTCTAATTGCTTTAGGTGCAGGGTCAGGTTGTTTACTCGAAATGTTTCCTGTTTCTTAAGGTGGGATTGTATTGCTATAAACGTCCCCCTTAGAACTGCTTTTGCTGCCTCCCATACGTTTTGGGTCGTCGTGTCTCCATTGTCATTTGTCTCTAGGTATTTTTTAATTTTCTCTTTGATTTCTTCAGTGATCACTTCGTTTTTGAGTAGTGTATTGTTTAGCCTCCATGTGTTTGTATTTTTTACAGATCTTTTCCTGTAATTGATGTCTAGTCTCATAGCATTGTGGTCGGAAAAGATACTTGATACAATTTTAATTTTCTTAAATTTACCAAGGCTTGATTTGTGACCCAAGATATGATCTATCCTGGAAAATGTTCCATGAGCACTTGAGAAAAATGTGTATTCTGTTGTTTTTGGATGGAATGTCCTATAAATATCAATTAAGTCCATCTTGTTTAATGTATCATTTAAAGCTTGTGTTTCCTTATTTATTTTCATTTTGGATGATCTGTCCATTGGTGAAAGTGGGGTGTTAAAGTCCCCTACTATGATTGTGTTACTGTCGATTTCCCCTTTTATGGCTGTTAGTATTTGCCTTATATATTGAGGTGCTCCTATGTTGGGTGCATAAATATTTACAATTGTTATATCTTCTTCTTGGATCGATCCCTTGATCATTATGCAGTGTCCTTCTTTTTCTCTTCTAGTAGTTTTTATTTTAAAGTCTATTTTGTCTGATATGAGAATTGCTACTCCAGCTTTCTTTTGGTTTCCATTTGCATGGAATATCTTTTTCCATCCCCTTACTTTCAATCTGTATGTGTCTCTAGGTCTGAAGTGGGTCTCTTGTAGACAGCATATATATGGGTCTTGTTTTTGTATCCATTCAGCCACTCTGTGTCTTTTCGTGGCAGCATTTAGTCCATTTACATTTAAGGTAATTATTGATATGTATGTTCCTATTCCCATTTCCTTAATTGCTTTGGGTTCATTATTGTAGGTATATTCCTTCTGTTGTGTTTCTTGCCTAGAGAAGTTCCTTTAGCATTTGTTGTAAAGCTGGTTTGGTGGTGCTGAACTCTCTCAGCTTTTGCTTGTCTGTAAACGTTTTAATTTCTCCATCAAATCTGAATGAGATCCTTGCTGGGTAGAGTAATCTTGGTTGCAGGTTTCTCTCCTTCATCACTTTAATTATGTCCTGCCACTCCCTTCTGGCTTGTAGAGTTTCTGCTGAGAGATCAGCTGTTAACCTGATGGGGATTCCCTTGTGTGTTATTTGTTGTTTTTCCCTTGCTGCTTTTAATATGATTTCTTTGTGTTTAATTTTTGACAGTTTAATTAATATGTGTCTTGGTGTATTTCTCCTTGGATTTATTCTGTATGGGACTCTCTGTGCCTCCTGGACTTGATTAACTATTTCCTTTCCCATATTGGGGAAGTTTTCAACTATAATCTCTTCAAGTATTTTCTCAGTCCCTTTCTTTTTCTCTTCTTCTTCTGGAACCCCTATAATTCGAATGTTGGTGTGTTTAATGTTGTCCCAGAGGTCTCTGAGACTGTCCTCTATTCTTTTCATTCTTTTTTCTTTCTTTTGCTCTGCATCAGTTATTTCCACTATTTTATCTTCCACCTCACTTATCCGTTCTTCTACCTCAGTTATTCTGCTATTGATCCCATCTAGAGTATTTTTCATTTCATTTATTGTGTTTTTAATCGATGCTTGATTCATCTTTATTCCTTCTAGGTCCTTGTTAACTGTTTCTTGCATTTTCTCTATTCTATTTCCAAGATTATGGATCTTGGAAATAGAATCTTGGATCATCTTTACTATCATTATTCTGAATTCTTTTTCAGGTAGACTGCCTATTACCTCTTCATTTGTTAGGTCTGGTAGGTTTTTATCTTGCTCCTTCACCTGCTGTGTGTTTTTCTGTCTTCTCATTTTGCTTATGTTACTGTGTTTGGGGTCTCCTTTTTGCAGGCTGCAGATTCGTAGTTCCCGTTGTTTTTGGTGTCTGACCCCAGTGGCTAAGGTTGTTTCAGTAGGTTGTGTAGGCTTCCTGGTTGGGGGGACTAATGCCTGTGTTCTGGTGGTTGAGGCTGGATCTTGTCTTTCTGGTGGACAGGTCCACGTCTGGTGGTGTGTTTTGGGGTGCCTATGGCCTTATTATGTTTTTAGGTAGCCTCTCTGCTAATGGGTGGGGTTGTGTTCCTGCCTTGCTAGTTGCTTGGCATAGGGTGACCAGCACTGTAGCTTGCTGGTCGTTGACTGAAGCAGGGTGCTGGTGTTGAGATGGAGATCTTTGGGAGATTTTCGCTGCTTGATATTATGTGGAGCTGGGAGGTCTCTTGTGGACCCGTGTCCTGAATTTGGCTCTCCCACTTCAGAGGCACAGCACTGGCTCCTGGCTGCAGCACCAAGAGCCTTTCATCCACCCGGCTCAGAATAACAGGGAGAAAAAGTAGAAAGAAAGAATTAGTAGAAGAAAGAAATAGGGAGGGAAAGAAAGGAAGAAGGGAAGAAAGGAAGGAAGGACGGAAGAAAGAAAGAAAGGAGGGAGGGAGGGAGGAAGGATGGAAAGAAAGAAGGAAAGAAAGGAGGGAGGGAGGGAGGAATGAAAGCAAAAGGAAGAGTGAATGGAAGAAGGGAGGGAGGGAGGAAAGAAAGAAAGAAAGACAGGAGGGAGGGAGGGATAAAGGAAAGAAAAAGAAAGTGGAAAGTAGAAGGGTGGGAGGGAGGGAGGGAGGAAAGAAAAAGAAAGAAGTAAAGGAGGAGCGGAGGGAGGGAGTGAGGAAGGGAAGGTAGGAAAAAAGGAAAGAGCAGGTAAAGTAAAATAGAATAAAGTATGAAATATAGTAGCGTTATTAAAATTTAAAAGTAATTATTGAAAAAAAATGGACCGATAGAACCCTGGGACATATGGTGGAAGCAAAGCTATACAGAAAGAATCTTACACAGAAGATTACATATACACATTCACAAAAAGAGAGCAGGGGGAAAAATCAAAAATCTTGCTCTCCAAGTCCACCTCCTCAATTTGGGATAATTTGTTGTAAAAAGAGGAAAAGGGCGAGAAGTCTGAAATCTTGCTCTCTAAGTCCACCTCCTTAATTTGGGATAGTTCGTTGTAAAAAGAGGAAAAGGGGGGAAAGTCTTAAATCTTGTCCTCAAAGTCCACTTCCTCAATTTGGGATGATTCGCTGTCCATTCATGCACTCCACAGACGCAGGGCACATCAAATGGACCGTGGAGCTTTAATCCGCTGCCTCTGAGGCTGCACAGAGAGATTTCCCTGTCTCTGCTCTCACAGCTCCCGGGTCTCAGCCTTGGACCTGGCCCCGCCTCTGCACATAGGTCGCCGGAGGGCGTCCGTTTTTCGCTCAGACAGGACGGGTTTAAAGGAGCCGCTGATTCGGGGGCTCTGGCTCACTCAGGCAGTGGGGAGGGAGGGGCGCGCAGTGTGGGGCGGGCCTGCGGCAGCAGAGGCCGGCGTGAGATTGCAGCAGACCGTGGCGCTCCGTGCGCTTTCCCGGGAAAGCCGTCCCCGGGTCCCGGGACCCCGGCAGTGGTGGGGCGCACAGGCCCCCCGGAAGGCGGGGCGGACAGTGACCCGCGCTCGCACACAGGCCCCGCGGCGGTAGCGGCAGCCCCAGCGTCCCCCGCCCGTCTCCGAGGTCCGCGCCTTACCCGCGGCTCGCGCCTGTCTCCGGCGCTTCCCCAAGCAGCCCTCTTAATGCCCTCTCCTCGCGCACCAGGAAACAAAAGGGAAAAAAGTCTCTTGCCTCTTCGGCAGCTCCAGACCCTTTCCCCGGACTCCCTCCGGGCTAGCCGTGGTGCACTAACCCCTTCAGGCTCTCTTCCTGCCGCCAGCCCCAGTCCTCTCCCTGTGCTCCGACTGAAAGCCGATACCCGAGCCTCAGCTCCCAGCCCCGCCCGCCCCGGCGGCCGAGCAGACAAGCCTCTCGGGCTGGTGTGTGCCTGAGGGCACTGGTCCTCTGTGCCAGAATCTCTCCGCTTTGCCCTCCGCACCCCTGTTGCTGTGGTCTCCTCCGCTACTCCGAAACTTTCCCCCTCCGCCACCTGCAGTCTCCGCCCGCGAAGGGGCTTGTAGTGTGTAGAAACCTTCCCTCCTTCACGGCTCCCTCCCACTGGTGCAGGTCCCGTCCCTATCCTATTGTCTCTGTTTATTTTTTTTTCTTTTGCCCTACCCAGGTATGTGGGGAGTTTCTTGCCTTTTGGGGGGTCTGAGGTCTTCTGTCAGCGTTCAGTAGGTGTTCTGTAGGAGTTGTTCCACGTGTAGATGAATTTCTGATGTATCTGTGGGGAGGAAGGTGATCTCCGCATCTTACTCTTCCGCCATCTTCCTCCGGGCCTTCCCCAACATTTCTAATAGAGCGACTAGGCAGTACGTATGCATTATTTTATTTTACTTTAATTTACCTTATTTTACTTTTTAATCTAATTTTATTGTTTTATTTTTTGTGTGTGTGAAGGCATAGATGTGTCCTAGATCACACAAAAGAATAATGGAGACAATAAAGATAGAAACAAGATTTGAGTCCTAAATTAATGCTTTTCTAACTAGTTCGCAGTAAATTCTGTCCAATTCCTCATCCTCTCTCCATCTGAAGCTCCTAACAGATTATTTCTGGAGTGTCCAGATTTGTGGTGTTTGATGTTTAAATAGGCAACAAATGGCAAAGAAGGCTCACAGTCTCATGCACACAAGGCGGAAAAGAAACCATCCCGTGAAGACTCACTCGTGAACTGGAGTTTGGGCAGTGAAAGGAAATCCATCCTAGAAGAGATTTCCTCTTGAACATATTCATCTGGTGGCTGACAGAGAGAATGGGAAGGAAGCTGCTTCTAAGAATGGCCAAGGGGCAAAACCAGGCAAAGAGGCTCAAAGTGTTCCCAGGATAGCAGGTCACACAAAACTCCCTACCGGCCCTCTCTGCCTGTGTTGCAACACAATCAGTGGGATTATCTGTGAATTCAAAGAACACCCTCTCCATCCTCGGGGGTTCAGGCCTGCCCTCTGTCAAGTCTAAGAACACTGCGGGTGCCCTTCAAGCTGGCTGCCTTCAGTGCAGAAATGCAAACAGAAAGGCTAATAGGCCCAGGGACAGAGCACAGAACATTTCTGCAGACACCAGCCAGACAGCTGACATTTGTTTCTAAAGTTCTCTTCATCTTAGGGTCAAAACTCCTCGGGAGGAAATGAAAAAAAAAAAAAAAACTTCTGTCAAACAGTTGCCTTTGTCTACAGAAATGGATCCCAACCTTTTGAAGCACGAACATTTTTTTTAAATAAAAATGTTGTGATTTTTTCCATGACAGTAGTTATATTCAACTATTGGTTAATAGAGAGCATTGATAGTGACCAAGTAACTACATAAATCCAATAACATATTAAAATAAATTTTTATGAAATTAATCACAAGAACCTCTGTATACTATTGATAAATTGTGCAATGTTTGTGTGAGATAGCATACTTATTTAGACTACAGAGAAAGTTCTATTTTTAATTGAAAAGAATTTTTGAAAAGCACATATGGTGGGAAAAAATTTTGAACTTTTCATTGTTATCTTTGTTTTCCAGCAGCCTTAACCCCTAGACCATGTTTGCACACACACTGGTCATGATGTTGGGGGAGGCATTGGCAGGAGAAAACCTAGAATTGAGACATAGCTGTCAAGATTCTGGGTTCTAGGTTTTATTGGCTTAACTTTTCACTAAGGGAATATTTAAGTGTTTACAAAAGCAGAGCAAACCAAAGTTATACTCGGGTAGACATCACACAGCTTCAACAACTAGATACAAATGACAATCTTATGTCATATTTTTTCTGACACTTTTTTCTCATGATTTTTTTTAACATCTACTCCAATAGTATAATTGTTTTACATTGTTGTGATAGTTTCTGCTGTATAACAAAGTGAATCAGCTATACATATACATATATCCCCTTATCTCCTCCCTCTTGCATATCACTCCCACACTCCATATCCCACCCTTCTAGGTGGGTGGTCAAAAAGCACCGAGCTGATGTCCCTGTGCTATGCAACTGCTTCCCACTAGCTATTTTACATTTGGTACTGTATATATGTCCATGCCACTCTCTCACTTTGTCACAGCTTACCTTTCCCCCTCCCAATGTCCTTAAGTCCATTCCCTATGTCTGTCTTTATTCCTGTCCTGACCCTAGGTTCTTCAGAACCTTCTTTTTTGCCAGATTCCATATACGTGTTAGCGTACCATATTTATATTTCCCTTTCTGACTTATTTCACTCTGTATGACAGACTCTAGGTCCATCCACCTCACTACAGGTAATTAAATTTCATTTCTTTTTATGGCCAAGAAATATTCCATTATATATATATGCCACATCTTCTTTATCCATTCATCTGTTGATGGACACTCAGGTTGCTTCCATGTCCTGGCTATTGTAAATAATGTTGCAATAAATAATGTGGTACATGTGTCTTTTTGAATTATGGTTGTCTCAAGGTATAAGCCTAGTAGTGGGATTGCTGGGTCATATGGTAGTTCTATTTTTGGTTTCTTAAAGAACCTCCATACTGTTCTCCACAGTGGCTGTACCAATTCACATTCCCACCAACAGTGCAAGAGTGTTCCCTTTTCTCCACACCCTCTCCAGCATTTATTGTTTCTAGATTTTTTGATGATAGCCATTCTGACTGGTGTGAGATGATATCTTATTGTAGTTTTGATTTGCATTTCTCTAATGATTAATGATGTTGAGCATTCTTTCATGTGTTTGTTGGCAGTCTGTATATCTTCTTTGGAGAAATGTCTATTTAGGTCTTCTGCCCATTTTTGGATTGGCTTGTTTGTGTTTTTGCTATTGAGCTGCAAGTGCTGTTTATAAATTTTGGAGATTAATCCTTTGTCAGTTGCTTTATTTGCAAATATTTTCTCCCATTCTGAGGGTTGGCTTTTGGTCTTGTTTATGGTTTTCTTTGCTGTGCAAAAGCTTTGAAGTTTCATTAGGTCCCATTTGTTTATTTTTGTTTTTATTTCCCTTTCTCTAGGAGGTGGGTCCTAAAGGATCTTGCTGTGATTTATGTCATAGAGTGTTCTACCTATGTTTTCCTCTAAGAGTTTGAGAGTTTCTGGCCTTACATTTAGGTCTTTAATCCATTTTGAGCTTATTTTTGTGTATGGTGTTAGGGAGTGATCTAATCTCATACTTTTAAATGTCCCTGTTCAGTTTTCCCAGCACCACTTATTGAAGAGGCTGTCCTTTCCCCACTGTACAATCCTCCCTCCTTTATCAAAGGTAAGGTGACCATATGTGTGTGGGTTTATCTCTGGGCTTTCTATTCTGTTCCATTGATCTATCTTTCTGTTTTTGTGCCAGTACCACACTTTCTTGATTACTGTAGCTTTGTAGTATAGTCTGAAGTCAGGGAGCCTAATTCCTCCAGCTCCTTTTTTCATTCTCAAGATTGCTTTGGCTATTTGGGGACTTTTGTTTTTCCAAACAAATTTTGAAATTTTTTGTTCTAGTTCTGTGAAAAATGCCAGTGGTAGTTTGATAGGGATTGCATTGAATCTGTAGATTGCTTTGGGTAGTAGAGTCATTTTCACAATATTGATTCTTCCAATCCAGGAACATGGTATATCTCTCCATCTGTTTGTATCATATTTAATTTCTTTCATCAGTGTCTTATAATTTTCTGCATGCAGGTCTTTTGTCTCCTTAGGTAGGTTTATTCCTAGATATTTTATTCTTTATGTTGCAATGGTAAATGGGAGTGTTTTCTTGATTTCATTTTCAGATTTTTTATCATTAGTGTACAGGAATGCCAGAGATTTCTGTGCATTAATTTTGTATCCTGCTACTTTACCAAATTGATTAATTAGCTCTAGTAGTTTTCTGGTAGCATCTTTAGGATTCTTTATGTATAGTATTATGTCATCTGCAAACAGTGACAGCTTTACTTCTTCTTTTCTGATTTGGATTCCTTTTATTTCCTTTTCTTCTCTGATTGCTGTGGCTAAAACTTCCAAAACTATGTTGAATAAGAGTGGTGAGAGTGGGCAGCCTTGTCTTGTTCCTGATCTTAGTGGAAATGGTTTCAGTTTTTCACCATTGAGGACGATGTTGGCTGTGGGTTTGTCATATATGGCCTTTATCATGTTGAGGAAAGTTCCCTCTATGCCTACTTTCTGCAGGGTTTTTATCATAAATGGGTGTTGAATTTTGTCGAAAGCTTTCTCTGCATCTATTGAGATGATCATATGGTTTTTCTCCTTCAATTTGTTAATATGGTGTATCACGTTGATTGATTTGCATATATTGAAGAATCCTTGCATTCCTGTAATAAACCCCACTTGATCATGGTGTATGATCCTTTTAATGTGCTGTTGGATTCTGTTTGCTAGTATTTTGTTGAGGATTTTTGCATCTATGTTCATCAGTGATATTGGCCTGTAGTTTTCTTTCTCTGTGACATCATTGCCTGGTTTTGGTATCAAGGTGAGAGTGGCCTCGTAGAATGAGTTTGGGAGTGCTCCTCCCTCTGCTATATTTTGGAAGAGTCTTAGAAGGATAGGTGTTAGCTCTTTTCTAAATGTTTGATAGAATTCGCCTGTGAAGCCATCTGGTCCTGGGCTTTTGTTTGTTGGAAGATTTTTAATGACAGTTGTAATGTCAGTGCTTGTGATTGGTCTGTTTATATTTTCTATTTCTTCCTGGTTCTGGCTCAGAAGGTTGTGCTTTTCTATGAATTTGTCCATTTCTTCCATGTTGTCCATTTTATTGGCTTGTAGTTGCTTGTAGTAATCTCTCATGATCGTTTGTATTTCTCCAGTGTAAGTTGTTAGTATTCCTTTTTCATTTCTAATTCTATTGATATGTGTCTTCTCCCTTTTTTTCTCAATGCCTCTGGCTAATGAATTATCAATTTTGTTTATCTTCTCAAAGTACCAGCTTTTAGTTTTATTGATCTTTGGTCTTGTTTTTTTCATTTCTTTTTCCTTTTCTTTTCTGATCTGATCTTTATGACTTCTTTCCTTGTTCTAACGTTGGAGATTTTTGTTCTTTTATTCTATTTGCTTTATGTGTAAGGTTAGGTCGTTTTTTGGAGATGTTTCCTGTTTCTTGAGGTAGGATTGTATTGCTATCAACTTCCCTCTTAGAACTGCTTTTGCTGCATCCCATAGGTTTTGGGTCATCGTGTTTTCTTTGTCATTTGTTTCTAGGTATTTTTAATTTCCTCTTTGATTTCTTCAATGATCTCTTGGTTATCTAGTAACCTATTGTTTAGCCTCCATGTGTTTGTATTTTTTACAGATTTTTTCGTGTAATTGATATCTAGTCTCATAGCATTGTGGTCGGAAAAGATACTTGATATGATTTTAATTTTCTTAAATTTACCAACGCTTGATTTGTGACCCAGGATATGGTCCATCCTGGAGAATGTTCCATGAGCACTTTGAGAAGAAAGTGTATTCTGTTGTTTTTGGATGGAATGTCCTATAAATATCAATTAAGTCAGTATTGTTTAATGTGTCCTTTAAATCTTGTGCTTCCTTATTAATTTTCATTTTGGTTGATCTGTCCATTGGTGAAAGTGGGATGTTAAAGTACCCCACTATTATTGTGTTACTGTTGATTTCCTCTTTTCTGGCTGTTAGCATTTGGCTTATGTATTGTGGTGCTCCTATGTTGGGTACATAAATATTTACAATTGTTATATCTTCTTGGATTTATCCCTTGATCAATATGTACTGTCCTTCATGTCTCTTGTAATAGTCTTTAGTTTAAAGTCTATTTTTTCTGATATGACAATTGCTACTCTAGCTTTCTTTTGACATCCTTGTGCATGGAATATCTTTTTCCATCCCCTCTCTTTCAGTCAGTATGTGTTCCTAGGTCTGAAGTGGGTCTCCTGTAGATAGCATATATATGGGTCTTGTTTTTGTATCCATTCAGCCAGTCTGTGTCTTTTGGCTGGAGCATTTAATCCATTTACATGTAAGGTAATTATTGATATGTGTGTTCCTATTACCATTTTCTTAATTGTTTTGGCTTTGTTATTTTAGGTGTTTTCCTTCTCTTGTGTTTCCCACCTAGAGAAGTTTCTTTAGCATTTGGTGTAAAGCTGGTTTGGTGGTGCTGAGTTGTCTTGGCTTTTGCTTGTCTGTAAAGGTTTTAATTTCTCTCTCAAATCTGAATGAGTTCCTTGCTGGGTAGAGTAATCTTGGTTGTAGTTTTTTCCCTTTCATCACTTTAAATATGTCCTGTCACTCCCTTCTGGCTTGCAGAGTTTCTGCTGAAAGATCTGCTGTTAACCTTATGGGGATTCCCTTGCATGTTACTTTTTGCTTTTCCCTTGATGCTTTCAATATCTTTTCTTTGTATTTAATTTTTGATAGTTTGATTAATATTTGACTTGACATGTTTCTCTTTGGATTTATCCTGTATGGGACTCTCTGTGCTTCCTGAACTTGATTGACTATTTCCTTTCCCATATTAGGGAAGTTTTCATCTATAATGTCTTCAAATATTCTCTCAGTTCTTTTCTTTTTCTCCTCTTCTTCTGTGACCCCTACAATTCGAATGTTGGTGTGTTTAAAGTTTTCCCAGAGGTTTCTGAGACTGTCCTCAATTTTTCTCATTCTTTTTTCTTTATTCTGTTCTGAAGTATTTATTTCTGCAATTTTATCTTCTAGGTCACTTATCCGTTCTTCTGCCTCTGTTATTCTGTTATTCATTCCTTCTAAATAATTTTTTATTTCATTTATTTTGTTATTCATCATTGTTTGTTTTCTCTTTAGTTCTTCTAGGTCCTTATTAAAAGTTTTTTGTATTTTCTCCATTCTATTTCCAAGATCATCTTTCCTATCATTACTCTGAATTATTTTTCATTTAGACTGCTTATTTCCTCTTCACTTATTTGGTCTGGTGCGTTTTTACCTTGCTCATTCATCTGCTGCGTATTTCTCTGTCTTCTCATTTTGCTTATCTTACTGTGTTTGGGGTCTCCTTTTCACAAGCTGCAGGTTCATAGTTCCCATTGTTTTTGGTTTTTGCCCCTAGTGGGTAAGGATGGTTCAGTGGGTTAGGCTTCCTGGTGGAGGGGACTGGTGCCTGTGTGCTGGTGGATGTGGCTGTATCTTTTCTTTCTGGTGGGCAGGACTGTGTCCAGTGGTGTGCTTTGGAGTGTCTGTGAATTTATTGTGATTTTAGGTAGCCTCTCTTTCAATGGGTGGTGTTGTGTTCCTGTCTTGCTAGTTGTTTGGCATCGGATGTATAGCACTGTACCTTGCTGGTCATTGAATGGAGCTGGGTCTTAGCCTTGAGATGGAGATCTCTGGGAGAACTATCACTGATTCGTATTTACAGGGGTCTGGGGGTCTCTGGTCGTTCTAGTGTCCAGAACTCAGCTCTCCCTCCTCAGAGGCTCAGGCCTAAGAGCTGGCCATAGCATCAGGACTCTATGAACCACATGGCTCAGAAGAAAATGGAGAAAATAAAAAAGAAAGAAAAAAATAATAAAGTTATTAAAACAAAAAAAAATTAATTATTAAAATAAAAAAGTAATTAAAAAAGAAGAAAAGAAAAAGTAAAGAACAACCAAACCAATAAACAAATCCACCAGTGATAACTAATGCTAAAAACTAAACTAAGATAAACATAACAATCAGAAATTGGTCAGTTGCATACAGCAAACCCCGAGTCTACAGTTACTCCCAAAGTCTACGGCCTCAATTTTGGGTCATTCATTGTCTATTTATGTATTCCACAGATGCAGGGTACCTCAAGTTGATTGTGGATATTTAATCTGCCGCTCCTGAGGCTGCACAGAAAAATTTCCCTTTCTGTTCTTTGTTTGCACAGCTCCTGGATTTCAGCTTTGGATTTGGCCATGCCTCTGCATGCAGGTGGCCCTCTGGCATCTGTGTTTCACCCAGACATGACCAGGTTAAAGTAGCAGCTGATTAGGGAGTTGTGGCTCACTAAGGCAGGGGGGAGGGAGGGAGTACAGAATGGTGGGGGCGAGCCTGCAGTGGCAGAGGCCCGTGTGACATTGCAACAGCCTGAGGCATGCCATGTGTTCTCCCAGGGAAGTTGTTCCTTTATCACGGGACCCTGGCAATGGTGGGCTGCACAGGTTCTCAGGACGGGGAGATGTGTATAGTGACCTGTGCTTGTACACAGGATTCTTGGTGGCTGCAGTAGCAGCCTTAGAGTTTCATGCCCATCTCTGGGGTGCATGCTGATAGCTGTGGCTTGTGTCCCTCTCTGGAGCTCGTTTAAGCACTGTTCTGTATCTCCTCTCCTCAAGCACCCTGAAAGAATGGTCTCTTGACTCTTAGGCAGTTCCAGAATTTTTCCCAGACTCCCTTCTATTTAGCTGTGGATCACTAGCCCCCTTCGGTCTGTGTTCACGCAGCCAACCCCAGTCCTCTCCCTGGGATCTGACCTCCGAAGCCCAAGCCTCAGCTCCCAGCCCCCACCTGCCCTGGCAGTTAAGCAGAAAAACCTCTCAGGCTGGTGAGTGCTGGTTGGCACCAATCCTTTGTATAGGAATCTCTCCACTTTGCCCTCTGCACCCCTGTTGCTGCACTCTCCTTCATGGCTCTGAAGCTTCCCCCTTGCCCACCCCCCATCTCTGCCAATGAAGGGGCTCTTTAGTGTGTGGAAATATTTCCTCCTTCACAGCTTCATCCCCAAGGTGCAGGTCCCATACTTAATTTTTTGTCTCTGTTTTTTCTTTTTTTCTTTTACCCTACTCAGGTACATGGGGGAATTTCTTGCCTTTTGGGAAGTCTGAGGTCTCTGTCAGCGTTCAGTAGGTGTTCTGTAAGAGTTGTTCCACATGTAGATGTATTTTTGATGTATTTGTGGGGAGGAAGGTGATCTCCACATCTTACTCCTCTGCCATCTTGAAGGTCTGTCCTTTACTCATTATTTTAAAAGCAATTCCCAGATATGTATTTCTTCTAGAAATATTGATATTTTCACATAGTGTTTTCATTGTTGTTGTTTTGTTCATTTGTTGTTGCTATTAAATACAATGCCATTAACACACCAAAAAAAATTTAATAGGGGCTTCCCTGGTGGTGCAGTGGTTGAGAGTCCACCTACCGATGCAGGGGACATGGGTTTGTGCCCTAGTCCGGGAAGATCCCACATGTCGTGGAGTGGCTGGGCCCGTGAGCCATGGCTGCTGAGCCTGCGCATCCGGAGCCTGTGCTCTGCAACGGGAGAGGCCACAACAGAGGGAGGCCCATGTATGGCAAAAAAAAAAAAAAAATTTAATAATGTCTTACTATTTCATAATACCCAATCCATATCAAAATTTACCTGATTGTCTCCAAAATGCTTTTTTCTTTAAAAAACATTTAAAAATGTTTTTTCTTTTCTTTTTTTTTCTTTCTTTTTTTCTTTAAGCAAGAGACAGCTAAATGCAATACGTGAGCCTTGCTTTAACTCAGGATTCAAGCAAGGCTCACATATTGCATTTAGCTGTCTCTTGTATCTCTTTTCATCTCTAGCAATTTGGGTCACCTGTCTCAGAGCATTAATCTCATGCTGGATGTGGCTGATTCTTTGTGGAATCTTTAACATGTTCCTCTTTCATCAGTAACTTCTGCAAACTGGTAGTTAGCTAGATTTAGAGGCTTAAGTAAATTGTTTTCATTTTCTTTGCAAGCACAGGTGTATTTCTATTTATAATACACCAGGAATCATGTATATGTAGTAGATCCTCTTTCAGCATGCTAGATGGAACCTTAGATTTCAGAAAGTATTAAGACAAGAGTGACTTAATGAACATGCATGGGAAAGGATAAGTGTTGCTTTGAACTGGAGTGAAGGAAGGGGAATTAAAAGAGGAAGCTAAAGTTGGACAGACTGGGACAGAGCTGGTTGGAACTTGCTTCTTCCTCAGACTGAAGTTGTGAGGAGAATAGCACCAGAGCTTTATGTCAAGTTGAGATTTGAATGGGAAAGGTGGCTTACATCCTGCTTTCCACGTTGAATTCTAAGAAGGCACTTCATCTCAGAGACAACTCCCATCACAAGACGGTAACCTTCCATAGCTTATCAGCAACTTTGGAAACACTCTGAAGTTCACCCAGTTGGGGTGCAGAAGTTAGCAAAGAGGATCAGGGCATGGAAAGGAGTATTTAGACAGGTTTGCTGAAGATGTCCAACCTGGAGGCAATTTCCTTACTTTCCCAATGAGATCATCTTTTAAATGCATTTTGGTCAACTCGAATATATAAACTTTTATGGATATAGAAGAAATCATCAAATATCCACTTATAAGAATATTTAATTCATTAATTACACATGTACCTTAAAAATTTCATATAGCAATATTTTGTTCTTATATATCATGAGACAGTTTATTCACATTTTTGACAACCCCTTCAACACAAGTGATGAACTATGGTGACACATCACTATTTTTGGTGGAATCTAATATTGGGTTCCAGAGTACACCACCTTCACTTCCATAGAAGTTGTTTGACACACAACGTTTTGAATCTTGTGCAACACTGTTACTGGAGATACAATCTTATCCAAGGTCCCAAGTATCTTTCTGCAAAACTTTAGAATAATTGCCTTTTTTTTTCACTGCAATTGGTGTAAATTTTTGGTCTCTTCAACATAGTCATTTAAGCTTTGCTTTTCAAAGATTTTTTAAAAAGCTTACCTATATTTTAGCTACTTTCAATTATGAGCTAATACCCCCAGGAAACTAAGATAAATCTGTATTAAATCAATTTGTCTATTCTGTCCATAAACACCCCCAAAATTTTAATTTCAAGCTTATGTATATACTGCACTCTCTACTTAGTATTGATACAGTGCTATTCAAGATAGAAAGAGGTAGGGAGAGAGAAAGAGAAAGAGAGAGAGGGAGAGAAACTATAATATAAGATAATTTTTGAGTGATGCAAAGTAAGATAACTTCCTCTTGGAGGAGATATGGGGATATATGTACACATATAGCTGATTCACTTTGTTATACAGCAGAAACTAACTCACCATTGTAAAGCAATTATATTCCAATAAAGATGTTTAAAAAAAAAGTAATTTCCTCTTTTCTGAGGTATAAGTTCAGAGGGAAAAAAATTGCCTTATATTTGAGAACATGTAAACAATGACTTCTCCCCATCAGCCACGTGAAAAGGTAAACCTAGGAAAGCAGAAAAAAGAAAATAATATATTTGAGTAATTTTTAAGTCTGAAATAACTGAGGAAGAATCACTGAATTTGACTGATTATTCTTGGAAGCAACTGAATTAAATATTTTGCTATTAGGCAGAATAGAGACCCTTGGCAGAAATTAAGATATTATAGGAAAATAAAATAAATTCCACTTTTAACAAATGAGCATATGACTTCATATTTGTAACTACTCTCTATATAGTGGGGTGATTATAATAGAGAAATTAATAAAATTTGCTTCAGTACAATAAAGATATATTGAGTTCCTCTTAACTTCCAGAAACTGGACCAGGAACTAAACACAGAGGGATGGCAAGATAGATCCAGTCTTAGTAGAATTCCCTCATTAAAGTTTTCAGTATTCTGATCATATCCTGTCCTTCCTAACACCATCTTAACACCAGACCCTAATTCTAGATTCAGGCATTTGGCTGCATTCAAGAATATTTTCAGAAGACTCAGCATCCACTTTTTAAGCCCATCCCACTCTTATTCATTGTAACCATTGCTGATTAGAGATAGTCATTAATTAAATTAAGACTTCAATCAACACAATAAATTAAATCATTAGCTCACTGGCTTAATTTCATTGCAAATATTACTACTTCTGCAAGTAATGGCAATGGAGTGCATACAAAGAAATTTTTAAAAAGTTTAGGATGTGTTATCTAAGCCTCAGTTTCCTCATCTTTAATTCAAGCTAATAATAATATCTAGCCTAAAGAATTGTTGAGAGGACTGATGATAAAATGCATGCAAGGCAATTAGCACAATGCCTACGTATCATAATTGTTCACATGGCTATGTTGTAGTTCTTGTAGATATTGTTGTTGTCTAAAGTAGTGGGTCATTGTTAGTGTTGTCACTGCTGTTGCTGAGATTACAGTTGTTTTGTTGTCTACAAAGGTTTCTATGAATCTGGAATCAATAATACATATCAAGGACCTATTCTCTTTCCTCACTGGCATTGGGATCAGCTCATCAAACCACCTTATTTAAGTCTGACAAACCAACTGTTCTCATTGAACCAAATCCATCATTGCTTAAAATAAAGGATATTTTTTTACTGTTGTTTCCTTTTTTTTTATTAGCTTCTGCTTTATAACAAAGTGAATCAGTAATACATATACATCTGTTCCCACAACCCTTCCCTCCTGTGTCTCCCTCCCTCCCACCCTCCCTATCCCACCCCTCCAGGCGGTCACAAAGCACCGAGCTGACCTCCCTGTGCTCTGCGGCTGCTTCCCACTATCTATCTACCTTACGTTTGGTAGTGTATATATGTCCATGCCTCTCTTTCGCTTTGTCACAGCTTACCCTTCCACCTCCCCATATCCTCAAGTCCATTCTCAAGGAGGTCTGTGTCTTTTAAAATAAAGGATATTTTTTGAAGCTTAATAGGTGAAAGCATTTCATCTGTGGTCAAAGAAAGTAGAAATGGCAGTGCATTTACTCCAGGTATGTGAATTCAATGTTTTGATTCTTAAGTATATGTAGAATTAGTAATTACTTGGAAAGATTATGTAAAATATATCTAACCTCGGCTGCTGATAGTTCTAATTTTTTAAAAAAGGAACAGTAATCAACTTAAAAAGCAAAGTTACATAAAGAAGTGTTTGTTGTAGAGAAATAGAATAAATTTCAGTCAAGTCCAACAAATTTTAACTGAGTATCTGGTAAATGCCAGGCCTTGCTCTAGGAACTAGAAGTATAAAGAAGAAAGAAATACTACCCTTGATGAACTCTGAGGAATTGTTTGTTTTAACACATTCTACCATTAACAGTATCCATTTCTGATGGATGAGCTATTTCCCTATCTTCAACTTGAATTCACACTCTTTACCTCCACCTTCCCCTAAGCCACAGGTATAAAAAAATCCTTCCTCAAAAATGCTTTCAGAATTCTAATTACTCCATTTTCCATGGCCCACCCCTTCTGTTTCAGCCACTCCTGATTCAACAGAAATCTGTAAATACAAAATTGAATTTTGAATAAGTAAATAATTTCTGCATTAGGTCATCAGTGCAAGTTCTATAGAGATATTACTGTTTTGGAAGATAAAGTCACGCTATTACTTATATGTTACAAAGATAATTTGTATGGTGTCATTTCAAAATAATGATAACTTTATAAAGGCATTAACTTGGAAGTAAAATGACAAGAAAAGATCTGACAGAACAGTAAAACAGATGGAGGGAAAGAATTCTCTGAAATAGATACTCCTGTTTGAAAGAAAAAGAAGCAAAGTACCATTTTCTGAGAAACTGTCCCCACCTCTGCTAAGCCTTCATTTGCAATTTAATCTGTGTAACAATGGCATAGACTAAATGTAGTCTACTTTTAGAGAAAATGAAGCTGAAGCCTAGGAAATGTATTTTAATCAAAGTTACATAATTAATAAATGGCAGAACCAGAATTTTGACCCATGTTTATCTGCTTCTAAGACACGTTCTATTCCCATTGTAGAGAGATTACAAAAAAACTTCAGTTACTTTATTTTGTAGTATATTTGACTATGGTGAACAATCTTTAATCACTTATTTAATTAATCACTTATTTATGCTGGGTTTTAAAAGCATTCAGTGTGGCCATATATGATAGTCATATGGAATTATTAGGCACAGGAACATTAGTCTAACCTAGATTCTCAACAGAGGGGATTCTGGGTTAATATGAATGTATCCTCCCATCTTCCAACACTGTGAATACCAAAAAGCACATTGGGTATCACCTCCAAGATCATATAATAAATATGCAGAAGAAAGGATAAAGCCTGAGGAATGGGTGAGCTAGTCAATCAAGTGAAAAGTATAAAAACTTCTGTATGAAAGCCTATAATGTGCAAAGCACTAGGACAGACTAGAGCTCTAAGTGTCAGAATCTTCCATCCAGAAAAACAAAAGTTGATGGAGCTATGGGCTACGACTAAAAATTCTGAATTGCAGTAGAGAGAGAAAAAAAACTTGAAATTTAAGAGAGTAAGTTGTTGCAAATAAAGTAAGTATTATGTCAGAAACGGGGAAGTAAATTTTTATAATAATATCTGTATAACTTAGTACAACCTAAACACACAAAGAACTATTTAAAATGTTTAGAAAAGCTCATGGGTGATAGAAACAAAATTGTTAGAAAGGATTACCTGTATGAGACAACCCTAGATCCTAAAGCTAATATTGTGAAGAATGGGCTTTCTTTTTTAATGTGCCCTTCTGCTTCCAACTGAGGTAGAACCTAGGGCATATTTGCAATAGCATTATCCTGATATATTACCCTTATATTTCCATTCACTTATTCAACAATCATTTATTGGACATCTAGCTTCTGCTCTTTATTCACAGATGCTGCTGGTATAGACTGTGCATCTGTTTTGTGACCATGAATCAAGCTAACTGGGACACAGACAGTTCTGGAGCTTATGTCCTATTGGTGGATGTAGACACTTATCTACTAATTACACTGTTAATTATTTACTTACAACTCCTAAGAGGTAATACAGCTGTGTGGCCTGATCTGGTCCAGGAAGCCAGGACTCCCTGGGGATGTGAAACTGAAGTCTGAATTAACTAGTCAATGAACTGTAAATTGGGGAGGACACAAGAGCATTCCAACTGCGGATGACAGTGTTGAAGTTGTCACATGAATACCAATCTCATTAGAGCACACACCGAGAGAGGAAGAGGAAGGTGGGAGGCGAGGCTAAAAAGATCAGATGCACATCCTTGTCAGCCACAAGAGGAAGTTTAGAATTTATACTGTGAACAAAACAAAGCCATTGTGGGACTTCCCTGGTGGTACAGTGGTTAAAAGTCTGCCTGCTAATGCAGGGGACACGGGTTCGAACCCTGGTCCAGGAAGATCCCACATGCTTTGGTGCAACTAAACCCATGTGCCACAACTACTGAGCCTGTGATCCACAACTACTGAGCCCACACACCTAGAGCCCATGCCCTACAGCAAGAGAAGCCACCACAATAAGAAGCTTACAACGAAGAGTAGCCCCCGCTCGCCGCAACTAGAGAAAGCCTGCGAGCAGCAGCAAAGACCCAACTCAGACAAAAATAAATACATAAAATGTTTTTTTTTTAAAGCCATTGTGCTAGTCCAAGGGAGGCAGGAATGCACAGGTGTTTACTCTCTCTCACATTCCTCAGTAACGTGAGGAGGAGGAAGCCATGAAAAGGCAGATTAATAGGGAGAGAAGGTTTACAATGAGTGACGCACTCAACATGTTTTATTTATCTAATCCTCAACAAAAAATAATCATCATTTCCCTTATACTGAAAACTGAGTCTCAATACCTTGACATAGATCTTACTTCTACAAAGTGAGTGAGATGTGATCTGACTCTTTTCTGCTTGACTCCAAGTCTTGCACTCTTTCCCTTTGCATCTCCTTCTTGTACCCACTCCTTCTTAGCAAGAAATTCTACCATCTGTCTCCTGTTACTCCCTCCTTTTACCAAATCATCTTCTTCACCTCACTTGCACACCAGCCACATTCCTCAGGAAAAAAGGAACTTGGTCTACTTCGTTCACTGCTGTATCCCTGGCATTAATGAGTTCCTGATAACGTCACATGTTCGATAAATATTTGTTGGATGAATTCCAACATCCTGTCCTCCACCATCTGTCCTTTTCCCGTTCCTTCAGTGTTATTTGACACTTCTGTGCTAACAATTTACAAGTCCTCATTGTTAACCTCGGCTTCTAACTGGAGCTCCAGATTGGTATTCCTAGATACCTTTTAATGTCTCACTAGCACTTCTAGGTCAACATACTCCTCTTCTTTGCTTCAACACTTTTATCTAATCTTTCGTCATTTATTAAAAATGAATCACATTTTCCCCAGGAACTTAATCTCAAACACTGAGATATCTTCATAGACTTTTTGTTCCTTACTTCTCACATCAAATGGGATTTCTCTACATCTAGCATATCAATGTGAACATAACCTGAACTTTTTTCTACCAACTCACATTGTCAAGTACCTTTTAATGCTTTGCTCTAACTCCAAAGCATACTTCCTCAGGCCATTTCAACACTGTTTCTTGTTCTGCACATGTCATCTTGATTTTTTTGTGTGTGTGTGCTGTACGCGGGCCTCTCATTGTTGTGACCTCTCCCATTGCGAAGCACAGGCTCCGGACGCGCAGGCTCAGCGGCCATGGCTCACGGGCCCAGCTGCTCCGCAGCATGTGGGATCCTCCCAGACCGGGGCACGAACCCGTGTCCCCTGCATCGGCAGGTGGACTCTCAACCACTGTGCCACCAGGGAAGCCCTGTCATCTTGATTTTATCCTACACTGGTTTATTCTCTTGTGTTCTTCCGTAATGAGGGGGGAGGCAGCCATTTAAAAGAAGGACACAGGGAGGGGGAAGGGGAAGCTGGGATGAATTGAGAGAGTGGCGTGGACATATATACACTACCAAATGTAAAACAGATAGCTAGTGGGAAGCCACCATGTAGCACAGGGAGATCAGCTCTGTGTTTTTTGACCACCTAGAAGGGTGGCATAGGGAGGGTGGGAGGGAGACGCAAGAGGGAAGAGATATGGGGATATATGTATATGTATAGCTGATTCACTTTGTTATAAAGCAGAAACTAACACATCATTGTAGAGTTATTATACTCCAATAAAGATGTTAAAAAATAAAAATAAAAAAATAAAAATAAAAGAAAGACTGATGTGGATGGAGTGTTTGCAAGGACTGAGAAAATCAACACACTTTATTTATCTAATTCCACTGACCCCAGAAATGTTTTCAAATCAACAGTCTTGTGCACACTGTAAATTTCCTGAGGATTTGGGAGTGTCCCATAGGCGAGACCACCTCCAGCATGAACCAGCATCTACCCTTTTGGCCCCCTCTCTTCCCACATGCTGGGAGTGGCAACTTCTTCACATTCAGCTCCCACACCCCACATACCCTCCTACTGCTTCTTCTCAGTGAGTAGTCCCACCCAGCAGTGTGCCTTCTCCTGGATTCCTGGAACCCCAGTGAATGACCTTTTTTCCATTTTGATACAACCCCTTGGACTTCAGGTATTCTTCTTCCTACTCTGTGAGATTTTCATCTTTTTGATTTATCACCATTTCCTACCATTGGTCTGCAGAGAATCTCTTTCCAAATACTTCCATGCTTCAGAACTCTGTCCCCAGTTTCTACCCCCTTTACATGTCTGTCTCTAAAACACAGATTTGCTCAGACCATCCGAAAGTCAGGACTCATTATCATGGTACTTAACCCATCCACAAACTGACACCAACCTCTATTTCTGTTACCTCCAGCCCACATTTCTACTGTATGTTGCTCTTCCTGTAGCACTCAAAGTGTTGGTCCTCTTAAACCCATTGTCATTCTCCTTCAAAGCAATATATTCACTGATTTTCCTCATTTTTTCCCTTCCAAAAATGTTTTCCTTTTTTCAATTCATATCCAAACACCAATATTATTTATAGTCTTTTGAGAATTCGATTTCACTCTTTCATGAAACCTACCCTAAACCTCACTTTCCATTTATTTTTCATTATCAGTACCGTGTAACTCTCCATTATAATACTGTTTACTGCTACCTTAAAGTTCACTGTGCTTTATAATTCACACTTTGCATTTGTCTCTCTATATTTTAAGATCCATAAAGTCAGAAAATGTATCTTATTTTTCATCCCTAGTTCTTAACACATACTAAGTGTTTAATATTTTTCAATATTATTTGATTAAAACATACTGGAAAAATATTCATCTGAATACTAATAACTGTTATAGGAAGAGTTCCAGCTCATTTTCTTACCTGTAGGACCAGAATTGTTCTCCATGAAATCAACTTCAAAGGTTAATTTGATGTGACTTTTTTTCCCCCCGGGTCTTTCTACACATCTGAGGGGACCAGAGTCAATGGGAGTTTGGTGGGGGCAGGTAATTGTGGCACAAGGAATTTGCTAAGTAACTTCAGTTGAAATGCCCTATGATCTTCTCAGTGGTTGGAAAATCCAACCTGAAAGTCTTCTCTGTAGCCAATAATTCCAAAAGGTGAAGATAGCTTCTGGCACAATTACAACTCATTACACAAAAAATATATAAATAGAAACACCTCAGGACCAAGTGAGCGGTTTGCAGTTGTTTTTGGTGGTGGGCAACTGTACTTCTACTTAATAAGGCATGTTCATTTCACTCAATTTGTTCTTGGTTCCCCATAGATAAGCACACTGTGTGTGTCATATGTTCACTGCTCATTGAATTACATTTAAATGTTCAGTTTCCTCTAAAACCTCATTTTACAGCCAAAACTTATAACCAACTGGATATGTTGTGCTCAGTTCTCCCTGACTCCTGTGGCTTTCTGATTTTGCATTCAGTGTGGGTTGAATGGATGATAAGTAGATTTCAGAAGCTTTGATTTGAGCTTTTTGAAATTTATTCACTCTGAATCTTGAAGATCTCTGTTAGGCAGAAGTAGCTTAGGTGGGCTAAACATGTTATTTTCCCTTTTACCTGTCTATTAGAGTGATTCCCTTCAAGCTGATGTTTTTAACGTAGTTTGGACCACTTAGTCATTGCCACTTCCTGAGTGTCCTGGGCTCCCACATTTTTTAAATTAATGTTTTAAATTAATTTTTTTTATGCCTTAAACAAGATTCAACATCTTTTATTTACATATTTATGACATACATTAATGGGTCTTATACAATTAACAATCTAATAACAATGGTGACAAGGGAACATAAAGACACAATTCCAAATTTTTGTCAGGTTGAAATACATTTTCACTAACTGAAAGATATGATAAACAAGCAGCCATTATAAAGTTATAGACTGTATGTTAATCCACTTAAAATTGAAAGTCAGCCACACAGCTATCAAAACAATGGGAAATTTGCAAATGCAAATATTACATATACAGGTATAATGCATGCATGGCATCACATTTATTCTTCATCTTTTAAGCCACTTTTAAAGTAAACTGGAATAAGCATTTTAATAATATATGTACATCAAGGCACATTCTTTTCTTGTGCTTTAGGAATGACTTACATGTGATCTGCTTGTATCTTAATTTTACAACTTATATTAGCTTCTAATACTTAGAAGTTTAATTTTAACAATTACAGCTCGAGTGGTAGTTTCCCAGGAGAGAAATGTGGCATCTCCCCGTGGTTATTTTGAAAAACGAGAAAACTGGATAGCTTAAAGAGGTGGGAATTTAAATATCAAACACACAAATTAACTTAACTCTCAGGCAACTTTCTTTTTTTTTTCTTTTTTTTTTTTTTTTTGCGGTACACGGGCCTCTCACTGTTGTGGCCTCTCCCGTTGCGGAGCACAGGCTCCGCATGCACAGGCTCAACGGCCATGGCTCACGGGCCCAGCCGCTCCGCGGCATGCGGGATCTTCCCAGACCGGGTCACGAACCCATGTCCCTTGCATTGGCAGGCGGACTCTCAACCACTGCGCCACCAGGGGAGCCCTCAGGCAACTTTTAAAAAGAATTTACTTTTAACAATTTGGTGGGCCACGATCAATTTCTTTAAGTAGTATACTGTAATGAGGGCTGAAGAATTTTCAATATTCTGAAATTACTTGACAATTACATAGTATCCACAGGACCGCTGTAGATGTCTATATCGCTATCCTACTTCTAAACTGTAGTTTTTCAACAAAATTGAACAATTAAACATGATACAAAAGCTGCAAACATACCAAACCTAGTTTTAACTTCTTTTTTCCCATTTATTATCTTATGTTATCAAGGAGAAATTTCCCATCAACAGTTTAATAAGTGTTCTTTGCTCGTGGTCAATTTACTTGCCTTGAGGGATAGTAGAGTAAGGCTTTAATAGGCATTTCATGCATTTTAATGGCATTTTTAAAAATCAGCTATTCATTTAAGGGTTCCCCATATAGATTAAGTACACTGTGCAAACTTGATTACGACATGTAACTCACTAAGTGCTTTAAAATAAAGAATCCCTGACTTTATAAGGGGTTAAAATAAATAGTAAGTCAAGGATCACAGATCTGAAGCATTTAAAAAAAAGTAATATACTTATGCATCGCACTAAAACGTTTTATATTAGAATTTTTAATCCATAAACAAGGCAAATGAAATCACAGAACCTCTATATTTTGAGAATAAAAGAAGAAAAGCCAATTAGTACATCCTTTTAAACTCAAAGTATATAATAATGTCAAAATGCAAATGAAACTGTACGGTTTTTAATTTAGTACAGTTCTTTATAAACATTAATTCATAAAAAGTATACCATGATAATCCACTGCCAAATAGATTTGTTTTCAATTTCTTTACAGTAAATGGACTTTTCTACAGAACCCATTAGCCAGACAAACCGTTTAGAAATGTTAAAACACCACCAAAACAGCCCAGAGCCTTGACATACAAACTCTAGGCGGATAGCCACATAGTACTGTAAACAAATGTTCTGTGAGTTCAGTTTATGTGAGATGTCCCTTCTGTTCATCTCCATTACTACATTCACTCTGTTTCTGAAATATGGGCCACCTCTACTTCAACAGTTTGAATAGCTTCTGCAACTTCAGATAGCTTCTGTCCTTGCTGTTGTGCTAACACATAGTTAACCACTTGCATAATACTTTGGTCAGAAAGTGTAGATACTGACGGACATTCTTCAGTAGCTGCAACAGCTTCGAGAGCTTCCATAGTTTCTCCTGTCACTACCACAGTTTCAAGTTCTTGAGGACCGCTGTTTTCTTGTTCCTGCATATCTGCTGTTAAGATGCTAACAGCATGCTCCACTTGAGTTCCTTGGTTATGAAACTGAAGGGTATCTTTTTCCAGCATAATTTTGCAAGGCACATAATCTCTGTGGAATTTAGTCATATGTTTACAGAGTGTTCGAGCATCTATGTAGGCTTCACTACATACGGGACAGACATAGGGCCGTTCACCTGTATGTGTTCTGACGTGGCGTTTTAGAGATCGGGCATCAGCCCAAGCTACTCCACATGTTAAGCACTCAAATGGCTTAACTCCTCCATGGTTGTTCATGTGTCTCCTATACTCTCTCAGCTGAGTGAATTTTCTTCCACATTGTTCACACACCCGTTCCAGGTTTTGCTTTGCTCTTCCTTTTTTTCCATGGGTAGCTTTCTTTACATGTCTTCTGAACAATGCCTTTTCATAAAATTCTTTGCCACATATATTACACCTGTAAGGCTCAGTGACAGAGTGAGACTTCACATGGGAATACCAATCTTTCTTCCAACTATAGCACTTATCACAAAATTGGCACTGGAATGGCTTCACACCAAGATGTTTGTTCATGTGCTGGCGAAGATCTCTAGCTTCAAAGAAACTTTTCTCACATTGAGTACAATGATAGCCTCGAACTTCAGGCTTTGGTTGGTGTTTCTTTAGGTGCTTGCTGAGCCCAGAGCCCCTGTGAAAAGACTTTCCACAAACTGAGCAAAGGTACTTGGACTCTCCTGTGTGAATACTCATATGTTCCTGAAGACTCCGTTTGGTAACAAATGACTTAACACATAGTTCACACTGGAACTGCTTTTGTGATTGATGGAGACTCTGGTGTAATTTTAGACCGTGCTTGTAGATGAAAGTCTTTCCACAGACCTGGCATGCATGTGGTTTTACCCCTGTGTGCTTTAACATATGTATTCGAAGAGAATATAGTTTAGGTAATGTCCTTCCACATATCGAACATATAAATTCTCGTTTGGTTCTGCCCTTCTCAGACGATGATCCTGATGCCTCATTAGATGCAGAATTGGAAGAGGATGAAGTAGCTGCATCTTTCCTGGTATGTCGAATAAGGTGTGCTCTCAAGGAGGCACTGTACTGAAACTGTTTCTTACACAATGGACACTTGTAATCTCTAGCTCTTTCATGTTTCAGTATGTGCTTTATAAGAGCATATCGTCTCTGAAAAACCATTCCACATTCCCCACATTTATGGGATGCTTCTTCTTCGGTATTCTCTTTAGCATCCCTTTTTGGTTGTTTCATCTTTTTTCCTCTTTGAACTAATTTCTGAGCCACCTGTTGAACTGCTGACTTGGGAATGGCTTTCCGTTTCTGCAGCTTCTTCTCCATTCCTTTGTGTAGTCGGATATATCCCCCTTCGTTAACAGAACTCTGCCGAAGCCTGCTTCTCTAAGTATCATCATCATCGGGACTATGGTCTGTCTGTGCTGTCGGTTCAACTAGATTTTCCTCATCTTTTAAAGACTGGCCAAGGTTCTGCCTATGCTCTGAAATATCTTCAGCACAGATATCCTCTGTTGCTGTATCATTTCCCATATTACTGTTTTCTGGAGAGCTACTGATTACATTCTCTTTTGAAAGCTTAGGATGAGTATCAGAGACTGTGCCATCTTCTCTGCTGTTTAAAGTTTCTAGTTCTGTCTGGCTGTTTTTTGTTACTAAATCAACAGACTCCATTTCAGGATGAGAATCAGTTACACAGCCTACAGGTGACAGAGCAGCTTCGGTCTGTGAAGAAACCTGGGGCTCAGGCTGTTGTCCTAGCTCTCCATTCTGCTCTGGCAATTCTCCATTCACCAGCAGTACAATTTCACAATCCCCAAGTTCAGTGGATACAGTTGTTGTAGTTCCCTCGTTGTTAGCCACAGGAGGTGCTGTACCTCCATTTTGTTCTGGTAAGTCCTGTGTAGATGTAACTGTTTGTACCTCACCCTTCTTATATACTGTTAGCTGCTTCTCTTCCATTAGTTTATGTACACTTTCACAGATTTCTAAAACTTCTGACATGAAAAGATGACGAGCCAAGATGGCTACATCAGCCATGCTACAGAAGTCAAAACTTAGCACAGAAGTATAGGCAAATTCCAGTAAAGGAAGGAAGCTTGCCTTACAAAAGCCAGAAAGATCCACCACTGCCTCATGACTGGAAACAGCTCCTTTCTCAATAAAAAGATCTCGAAAATATTCGCTATTAGCTGACAGAACAGATTTATGAGCTTTGTACTCTTCTCCTTCAATTAACAAAGTAACATCACAGAACTGGTTAGAGAGTCTCTGTTCGTTCAGCTGTTTTAAGACAGCCTGACAATGTTTTGGAGAAGAACGTTTCACCACTCCTTTGGTGTCAACAAATACAAGTTCATGTTTGGATACTGGCTTCTTTTTTGCAGGCTTGGAAGCTGTAGTTGGAGGCGAAGTAAAGTTGCTCAGGTCATCCTCTGATTCATTACTTTCTTCTCCAGATTCAAGGTCTAGTCCCAATTCTTCCAACATTTCTGAAGTATCTGATATAGGACGGGATCGATCTAGTTTCTCCTGGCATTTGCTACACTGTTTAATGTAATCTTTGACTTGCTTTAATATACCTTGAAATGTAGATGAAAAAAACAGGTGGAGCCAATCTGCAACCTCGCCACCAGTACGTCTTGGACAAGTCGTGCCAGGTCTGATGCTGGGTGTGGTGAGTGCCGCCCGGGCCCAGGTGCGCAGCCTCGATAAGCCCCCGGCGCCGCTCCGGCTGCAGCACCACCTCCAGCTCGGCGAAGGTCTTGCGGTGCCGCTGCCGCCGCTGGTAATACAGCGTTCCATCGCGCACCACGTAGCAGGCGGCCGCCTTGCGGATTTTACGCTTGACATTACCCTCGGTGCCCGGCGCCTACGGCTCGCACTCGTTCGTCAGGTAGCGCAGGATGGCCTGGTAGCTTTCCTCGCTTGACATCGCTGACGGCGGCTCCCCGAGGGCGCCTGCCAGTGGCAAGGGAAGAAGACAGCGCACTAGTTTCGGGCGGATGCAACAGCAGTAGCGGCACTGTAGGGAGGCCTGGCTGTGTCTGTGGTGAGTGCTCTTCGAGGGCGCCCGCACCGCGGAGGGAGAGCGGACGAGTTGGTAACCAAGAGGAACTGCACTTCTCCAGCGCGCGGGATCCGCTGGCGACTGACAAAATGGCTGCTGCACCACCCTTAAATTAATTTTTATTGGAGTATAGTTGCTTTACAATATTGTGTTAGTTTCTGCTATACAGCAAAGTGAATCAGCTATACGTATACATATATCCCTTCTTTTTAAAAATTTCCTTCCCATTTAGGTCACCACAGAGCACTGAGTAGAGTTCCCTGTGCTATACGGTAGGTTCTCATTAGTTATGTATTTTATACATAGTAGTGTATATCTGTTAATCCCAGTCTCTCAGTTCATTCTGCTCCCCTTCCCCACTTTGTATCCATACATTTGTTCTCTACATCTGTGTCTCTATTTCTGCTTTGCAAATAAGTTACCCACATTTTTAGATGTTGTGTTATCAAGTGGTGGGTACACACATCAATTGCCAAAGGAGAGATTACACTCACTCAGGTTGTTACTAACTTCTCTTTCTCCCCTTATTGCCCATATTAACATTGCCCATATTCACATTAATTTATCTTATATGAATATGACCATTCAAAACTTATGCATATCTTTGCATTCCCACATTCACTCCAGAAAGCTATCTTGCTTTTACTCCCAGGAGAGTAACTGGGTGACCGCAGGAGAGTGTCTGCTCCATCTCAACCATCTGCATTAACAGATGTGATTCTCCTTCTGATATATTAAGGGAAAGCAGTAGCCCAGAAAAGCACATTAAACAATGGCATAATAATGTTTGTACTTTCTTCCTCAAGTTGCTTGATGCTTAAAGCCAAAGATAGGCTAAGAGAGACAGTTTGTTTTGTGAGTGATGGATACAGGATGTGAAAAGAGGGAGAATATCTCTAAGCTACTAAAAATTGATGTTACATGTAGTATATTATTCCTTTCAACTTCCATGTTTGAAATATATTTGATATGGAGGTAAAAGAAGCATGCAGCCATCACAGCTTCAACTCATTGGTGATATCTTTCACAGGGCTCAATACGCATTATGGATCTGACTTTTCTTTGCCCCAGTATCAAAAGAGCACTTTAGCAGAACAAGATAGAATATTGAATGGCTTAGAGAATAGCAACTGCTACTTTCCTCATCTTCCACAATTGGCAGCCATCATGGGTACCTAAATATAGGCTTTAGATTATCTTGGAAAATGATACATTTTGGGAATGAAAGGCAAGCTTTCTCTCTCGCTCTCTCCTTGTGTTTGCCTTGCAATCCCTAAAAGAAAAACCTAGCTTCAGTCTCTTTACCATGTGGACACAGCTGCGTCCTCCCCCACCACCCTGAAACACACAGAAGGGCTACTTATCAATATGTGGCTTGTGACTGTCTTCATCAGACTTACCTTGTAATTTTGTTAAACATGCCGATTCCAGGATCCCATGCTATACACACTGTATGAGACTCTCTTGTTCCCTGAAATTGAAATCCTCTGACTTAAAATTAACACCAAACTCTTCTGATCCCTGGAATTTACCAAAGATATATATTGTGTGTGTATGTATTGTGTGTATATATGTATATGTGTGTGTATATATCTACACACACATATATACATTTCTTCCAATTGATCAAAATATTAAAAAGGTCTCACTTCCATACTTTGCAGCCTGTTCCAGACTTTATATGCTATATCTTCTTCTTTTCATTTCTTCTTGATCCCAAATTGTTTTAATTCCTTTGTCTGTTTACAATAGCAATCATAAAAACTGTTGGTCTCTACCTTCAGTATAATAAATATCATTTGCTGCAGTAGAAAATTCTGCATAAGTTCTGTCTGAGTTGTCTGCTATGAGGAGGAACAAGTGCATGTTGGGAAAAGTTTTGTGTGACACCAGTTCATGTGCTGAAGTTTTCACTCAGGTGTCAGGCAGATAGAATCTCTGAAAGGGAAGGTTAGAGCTTATGTCATTGATCTCCTGTTCACTTGTTACATTTTAAAGCATTTCTCTAAATATATCATACCCTCCAAGTCTTTAATATTTAAGTTGAAAAGAACACCGCAAAAAATGTATATAAAATAAAACCAACACGATTTTACATACTTATATGTCATATTGCTCAATAGAACACATTTTATAGAACCATAAATAGAGAAATATAAAAAGATCTGATACACATATTTATGTCTACTTCTACTACAGTGAATATTCAAATAATTACTCTGGAAGTCAAGACATGTTCATCTCACCACATCTGGGGGTCTTTTAGTAAAATAATAAATTAGCTGCCAGCAAAGGTAAAAGGCACAAAGTATCAAAGGATATCCAAGGATTTTACTGAGAGACTGTTTCAATTTGCAAAGAGTGGAACAATGAAGGTATAAACAGCAGGGGTTTAGATGTGAGTTCTTCAGGACAAAACAGAGTTCTATGAAAAAATTGTCCTTGGAGAAGAGGGATCATGCGCAGCCCCACAGGTGAGAAAGGGAAGGATAACGAGTTGTGGGAGGTTTTGAAAGTGGAAGGTACAGAGGAGAGGTATGCCTCTGAGCTTTGCTGAAGAAAGGTATGGTCTAAGCAAAGTGCTTTCCCAGCCATTCTACCAGTGAGTCATAAATCCTCTGAATGCCTCCAACATATGGAGAATATAAGAGCTGCTGAAAATCAAACCCCAAAGGTCCACAAGTAATCTGTCTCCTTTCTATCTTAAAAAAATATAAAGCTGACATTTCAGGAGACATTCAGTAATGAACCTATAACTGAGGCACCAGCAAGTTCTAGGCAGCAGGATTAGAAAAATCCATGAGGGAAGTTTCTGAGGTGAAAGAAAGTTTGGGGTGTTGGTTATGATACTAACCAGGATGAATACATTTGTTAAAACTCATTGATGTGTATGCTTGAGATCTATTCAGTTTACTGTATGTAATTTTACCTAGATTTTTAAAAATCCTGTTGAATATTGTTTATAAAAATTTGCTAGGCTGCTTTAAACAATTTTTTTTAACATTTTTACTGGAGTATAATTGTTTTACAAAGTTGTGTTAGTTTCTGCTTTATAACAAAGTGAATCAGCTATACATATACATATATCCCCATATCTTCTCCTTCTTGCATCTCCCTCGGACCCTCCCTATTCCACTCCTGTAGGTGATGACAAAGCACCGAGCTGATCTCCCTGTGCTATGCGGCTGCTTCCCACTATTTTACATTTGGTAATATATATAAGACCATGCCACTCTCTCACTTCTTCAGAGCTTACCCTTCTCCCTCTCTGTGTCCTCAAGTCCATTTTCTACATCTGAGTTTTTATTCCTGTCCTACCCCAAGGTTCTTCAGAACCTTTTGTTTGTTTGTTTGTTTTCTTGGTTTCCATATATATGTGTTAGCATACAGTATTTGTTTTTCTCTTTCTGACTTACTTCACTCTGTATGACAGACTCTATATCATTCCACCCCACCACAAATAACTCAATTTTGTTTCTTTTTATGGCTGAGTAATATTTCATTGTATATATGTGCCACATCTTCTTTATCCATTCATCTGTCGTTGGACACTGAGGTTGCTTCCATGTCCTGGCTATTGTAAATAAAGCTGCAATGAACATTGTGGTACATGACTCTTTTAGAATTATGGTTTTCTCAGGGTATATGCCAAATAGTGAGATTGCTGGGTCATATGGTAGTTCTATTTTTAATTTTTTAAGGAACCTCCATACTGTTCTCCACAGTGACTGTATGAATTTACATTCCCACCAACAGTGCAAAAGGGTTTCCTTTTCTCCACACCCTCTCCAGCAGTTATTGTTGGTAGATTTTTTGATGATGGCCATTCTGACTGGTGTGAGGTGATAGCTCACTGCAGTTTTGATTTGCATTTCTTTAATGATTAGTGATGTTGAGCATTCTTTCATGTGTTTGTTGGTAATCTGTGTATCTTCTTTGGAGAAATGTCTGTTTAGGTCTTCTGTCCATTTTTGGATTGGGTTGTTTGTTTTTTGATATTGAGTTGCATGAGCTGCTTGTAAATTTTGGAGGTTAATCCATTGTCTGTTGCTTCATTTGCAAATATTTTCTCCCACTCTGAGGGTTGTCTTTTCATCTAGTATATGGTTTCCTTTTCTGTGCAAAACCTTTTAAGTTTCATTAGGTCTTATTTGTTTTTTTGTTTTGTTTTGTTTTCATTTCTATTTCTCCAGGAGTTGGGTCAAAAAGGATCTTGCTCTGTTTTATGTCATAGATGTTCGCCTACATTTTCCTCTAAGAGTTTAAAAATGTCTGGTCTTACATTTAGGTCTTTAATTCATTTTGAGTCTATTTTTGTGTATGGTGTTAAGGAGTGTTCTAATTTCATTTTTTCCCATATAGCTGTCCAGTTTTCCCAGCACCACTTATTGAAGAGGTGGTCTTTTCTCTTATCCCATACAGGATAAATCCAAGGAGATACATGCCAAGACACATATTAATCAAGCTATCAAAAATTAAACACAAAGAAAAAATATTAAAAGCAGCAAGGGAAAAGCAACAAATAACATACAAGGGAATTCCCATAAGGTTAACAGTAGATCTTTCAGCAGAAACCCTATAAGCCAGAAGGGAGTGGTAGGACATGTTTAAAGTGATGAAAGGGAAAACCTACAACCAAATTACTCTACCCAGCAAGGATTTCATTGAGGTTCTACAGAGAAATTAAAACCTTTACAGACAAACAAAAGCTAACAGAATTCAGAACAACCAAACCAGCCTTACAACAAATGCTAAAGGAACTTCTTTGGCAGGAAACACAAGAGAAGGAAAAGACCTACAGTAATAAACCCAAAACAATTAAGAAAATGGTAATAGGAACATACATATCGATAATTACCTTAAATGTAAATGGATTAAATGCTTCAACCAAAAGACATAGATTGGCTGAATGGATCCAAAAACAACACCCCTAAATATGCTGTCCAAAAGAGACCCACTTCAGACCTAGGGACACATACAGACTGAAAGTGAGGGGATGGAAAAAGATATTCCATGCAAACGGAAATCAAAAGAAAGCTGGAGTAGAAATACTCATATCAGATAAAATGCACTTTAAAATATAGAATGTTACAAGAGACAAAGAAAGACACTACATAATGATCAAAGGATCAATCCAAGAAGAAGATATAACAATTGTGCATATTTATGCACCCAACATAGGAACACCTCAATATATAAAGCAAGTGCTAACAGCTTTAAAAGGGGAAATTGACAGTAAGACAATAATAGTATGGGACTTTACAACCCACTTTCACCAATGGACAGATCATCCAAAATGAAACTAAATAAGGAAACACAAGCTTTAAATGACACATTAGACAACATGGACTTAATTGATATTTATAGGACATTCCATCCAAAAACAACAGAATGCACTTTCTTCTGAAGTGCTCATGGACCATTCTCCAGGATAGATTATATCTTGGGGCACAAATTAAGCCTTGGTAAATTTAAGAAAATTGAAATCGTATCAAGTATCTTTTCCGACCACACCACAATGAGACTAGATATCAATTACAGGAAAAAATCTGTAAAAAATACAAGCATATTGAGGCTAAACAATATGTTACTAAATAACCAAGAGATCACTGAAGAAATCAAAGAGGAAATAAAAAATACCTAGAAACAAATGACAATGAAAACACGGTGACTCAAAACCTATGGGATGTAGCAAATGCAGTTCTAAGAGAGAAGTTGATAGCAATACAATTCTACCTCAAGAAACAAGAAACATCTCAAATAAACAACCTAATCTTACACCTAAAGCAATTAGAGAAAGAAGAAGAAGAACAACAAAAAACCCCAAAGTTAGCCTCAGCTCCCAGCCCCTGCCCGCCCCGGCAGGTGAGCAGACAAGCCTCTCAGGCTGGTGAGTGCTGGTCAGCACCGATCCGCTGTGCGGGAATCTCTCCGCTTTGCCTTCTGCACCACTGTTGCTGCACTCTCCTCCATGGCTCTGAAGCTTGCCCCCCCCACACCATCCCTGTCTCCATCAGTGAAGGGCTTTCCTAGTGTGTGGAAATTTTTCCTCCTTCACAGCTCCCTCCCAGAAGTGCAAGTCCTTTCCCTATTCTTCTGTCTCTATTTTTTCTTTTTTCTTTTGCCCTACCAAAGTATGTGGGGAGTTTCTTGCCTTCTGGGAAGTCTGAGGTCTTCTGTCAGCATTCAGTAAGTGTTCTATAGGAGTTGTTCCACATGTAGTTGTATTTCTGATGTATTTGTGGGGAGGAAGGTGATCTCTACATCTTACTCCTTCACCATCTTGAAGGTCTCTCTGCTTTTAATATTTTTTATGGAAACTCAATGGGTCAGATAGATCCCAAATATCTTGAGGAAGAATTGATTTGGAGAGCTTACTCTACTGGATAGAAAGTCTTCTTGTAAAGATATATTAATTAAAATGATTTGGTGCAGAGAAATACAAACAGAAATAGGATGGAGACCCACATTTTTATGGATATTTGAGCTCTGAAAAAGTGGCACTGTAACAGAATAACGAAAAAGCAAGCTTAACCATAAATTATTTTTGTTTAAGTGGATAGTGATGTGAAAAAGAATGACTCAAATCCCACCTAACATCATAATAAAAAATGCATTTCTGCTGGATTGTAGAATTAAATACTGAAAAGTAAAATAACAAAATCTTCAAAAGATAATATAAAATAATATCTCTATAACCCCATGTTTGGCAAAGATTTTTCTATTAGAGAAGACTGTAAAAAAGTAATGAACTAAAAAAATCCAAATTGAGAAACAAGAACAAACTGAAGACAGTAAGAACAAATCCCAAATTAACAAAAGGAAGAAAAAACATCAGCCAAAATTAATGAATTAAAAAAACAAACAAGCAAGAGAGAACAAGTATAAAAGTTTATTCTTTTAAAAATCAAATAAAATAAACTTCCAGAAGAAGTACTTTTAAAAATAGATAAGAGATTTACAGACAGAAAGAGAATCATCCCCCAAAAAATATAAGAAATGCAAGTAAACTATAAGTACAAACACAACAGAGTTAAAAAGGCAATGAGAATTCATCATAAGAAACATTTTGCCAGCAAATGCAAAGGGTTAGATGAAATGAATTAATCCCCTGAAAATTATGAATCATAAATTGTTGCACAAGAAGAAATAGGCCTAGAGAATTTTCTTGATAAGTTCTACCACACATTCAAAAATCTTATGAATTCTGTCTCATAATCAAGGAATTGATAATCCAAAAATTAGATAAGCTCCATTGTGAAAATAATGAGATGAAATGATCCTCAGATAATTTTGTGAGTCTAATTTATCCTTGGTAACAAAATCAAACAAAGATGTTAATGAGAAAGTACTCTTATCGGTCAATCTCACTCCTGATTATAGACAACAAAAATTCCAAATGAAACATTAGCAAATAAAATGCAGAGGTACCTTTCTATTTTTTTAAAATTAAATACAATGTATCAAAGTGGGTTTATTCCATAAATATAAAATCACTTCCAATATTAGAAAGTGCATTAGAGTATTTTTTCAAATTAGCATATTAAAAGAGAAAAATCATATGATTTTCTAAATAAACACAAAAAGCAAACTCAGAATAGAAAGTAACTTCCATAAATGGCTACTGCAAACTTCAATCTGACTTTTCAGCATCCTTGGTCTCTGCTTATCCCAGCAGAGAATAAGATTATCTGTGTAGCCTCTCTTGCTGCTGGATGTGATCATGTGACAGAATTCTGGCCGTTAGATTAAGAGAGGAAGAAATGTGCATATTTCCAGGCTTGGACCACAAAAACCTCTCTCGTGACTTATGCACTGTCGTTCTCCACCTGTTTACTGAACTGGCTGGCCATGAGGATCAAGACCTACAAGATAGGAGTTATTAAATGTGTAGCAAAACACCTACCACCACAACTAGCAAACAGAACTAGCTGTCTCAAGAGCAAGAAATAAACTCCTATCTTTAAACAGATTAAATCTTGAAGTTGTTTTAGCAGCTAAGGTTATCCTAACTGATACACTTGATAAATGATATCTAAGTTCAAAGTGAGGATTCTACTACATGTAAATATACAGGTCACAGTCAGCACAATAAGACAGGTAAAAGAAACAAGGATTAGAAACAAGGATTAGAAAGGAAGAACGGTGTTTGTTTTTAGTCACAGAATGCATGACTCTCTGCGTAGTAAATCAAATCAATTTCAACAACAAACAACAAGAATAAATAAAAATCATTTAAGAAAATTTCCAGGGCTTCTCTGGTGGCTTAAGTGGTTAAGAATCCGCCTGCCAATGCAGAGCACACTGGTTCAATCCCTGGTCTAGGAGGATCCCACATGCCATGGAGCAATTAAGCCCATGCACCACAACTACTGAAGCCCACGTGCCTACAGCCCGCGCTCCACAAGAGAAGCCACCGCAATGAGAAGCCCACACACTGCAACTGAGTAGCCCCCACTCGCCGCAACTAGAGAAAGCCCGTGCATGGCACTGAAGACCAAATGCAGCCAAAAATAAAATAAATAATAATTAATTTTTTTAAAGAGAGCTTAAAAAAAAAGAAAAGTTTCAGATATAAGATCAACGTAGAAAACCCTATTGCATTTGTACACACTAACAATAAACTCCTCAAAACTGAATTTTAAAAGATACCATATATTATTGCAACAGAATATAAGTAACCTAACAGTAAATGCAAGAAAACCCCAAAAGATACACACATTGCAAAATTTATAAAACCTAATTTAAAAGTATTTTTTTAAAGTGAAATAAATAGAAAAATATACTATGTTCATAGTTGTGAAAACTCAATATTGCAAAATGCCAATTTTTCCCAAGTTATCTACAGGTTCAAAGAAATCCTCAACAAAATTGCAACCTGATTTTAGTAAGATTTGAAAAGCCCCTCTAAAATGTACATGGAAAACAAAAGTGTCTAAAATACCAAATACATTCCTAGAAAAGAATAACCATGCATGGGAATTGCCTTGAATGTTATCACTTTGCTTTAAAACTATAATAACTGAAGACATGTGGTGGTGGCACACAGATAGACTAATCCATCAAGGAGACTGAAAAGACTCCAGAAACAGAAAAACAGGTATATGTAAGTTAAGCCAAAATTAGAGATCATTGGGTATAGCATAGAAACAATTGATTACCCATAAATATATTAATAGTCATTTGTATCATATATCTACACACATGTGTTCGCACACAAATTCCAAATGTAATGAACACTTAAAAGTGAAGGGAAAAACATGATATCAAAAAAAAACTTTAGAAGAAAATCTAAAACAGTTTTGGATGATCTTGTGCTTACAAAGCATAAACCATAAAGGCAGAGCTTGATACTTTCAACTATATAAAATATGAGAAATTCTGCTTATCAAAAGGAAATATATAAAGAAGCCACAACTGAGAAAAGCTATTTGGAACGGACATAACTGACAAAGGATATCTGTCTAGGCTTTTTAAAATCCTATGAATCAAAATACAGTCAACCTAAATAGAAAAGGACACAAGATGTGGACAAAGATTTTTAAAGACAAAGCATGAATAAAGATATAAATGTAAATGATCTATTTCATTATTAATCAGGGAAACACCTTTCTTGTTTGACAAAAAAAATAATGTCTACCAAAGCACACTTCTGAAGAAAATGAAAAATTTGTAACAAATGATTTCAAAAAGAAAGTAATATTATCTAATAAAGCTAAACATACACATACCCTACAACTCAGCCAGGCACACCCAATGCTCATAACAGCCTTGCTTGTGATGAAACACCCACACAGCTGGAAAACACCTAATGTTTCTTAAAGGTAGTTGGACAAATATATTGTGATTATACATACAATGGAATATCCTACAGCCATGAAATTGAATGACCTGTGGCTACATGTCTACACAGCCAATTCTCAACAGCATTATGTTAAGCAAAAAGTGAGAAGGACCTAAGAACACACATAGTAAAGTTCCATTTGTTTACATTTCAAAAGGCAGAACTAGAAAATATATAGTTTATAAATACACATGTGGCAAAGCTTTAATAAAAATAAAGGAGATTATTAAATAAAAATAAGGCTTGTTGTTACCTTTGGGAGGGATGAAGGAGATATGACTGGGGAGAGATATATTGGAAGTCTCAAAGATACCAGTAAAATGGATAATGGGATTCATACTATTAATATTCTTTAAATTATACCTATTCTCTGTGCATGTCTTTCGTGTGATATATTTTATTATTAAAAATATTAACACAAATAAAATCTCAAAGTATATGGAACAAAAACTCTTACTCCATTGCTATTACCAGGAGTTTTCTCTCTTTTTTTTTTTTTTTTTGCGGTACGCGGGCCTCTCACTGTTGTGGCCTCTCCCGTTGCGGAGCACAGGCTCTGGACACGCATGCTCAGCAGCCATGGCTCACGGGCCCAGCCGCTCTGCGGTACGTGGGATCCTCCCGGACCGGGGCACGAACCCGTGTCCCCTGCATCGGCAGGGAGATTCCCAACCACTGCACCACCAGGGAAGCCCGATTTTTCTCTCTTTATATAAATGAAAGCTCAAATTTTATTTATGTGTTAATTAATTGCACAAATTTAAGCCAAAAATTTAAAAGAATTTGATGGTATAACTAGAAATGGCAAATAAAAGTATGCTTAAGGCTCACATTGACACTCAATAGAGCAGACTTCTTGAATTCTACCACAAAGCATTTTCAAAACTCTGTTTCTGACAGGTACTGTACATAATATTGTTGAATTTCGACATCATTTTCATGTAACCTGTAATCATTGTACGTCAAATTTTTCCAGCCTGCTTAAAATAGTCTTACAAACTCTCACCTTTCAGAAATACATTAAATCAGACCAGTCTCTGAATGTAGCCCAAGAGGGAAGAATTACCCATAATTTTTGGCATTTGTGTGATTCTTTACAGGTTGTACAGATTTGAAATGTTACAGTAACAACTCCAGCCCTGGATGCCAGGGGAAAAAGTCCCACAGCTCATTGATTTATTTAATTTATCTTACTTCCAAAGGTCCCTGCTTTATCTCCTGTTCTTTGTATTGTCCAGAAGCATTTGTGCCCTGTGCATTACTCTGTATCTTTGTACCTGCTCTTTCCTTTATCGGAATTCCTCCCTTGGTGTTTCACTTATCCTTTTCAACTTGCTTGACACCACTTCTTCCATAAACCATTGTCAGTGTCCCTAAGGATAGGCCACTGGCCTTCAAAGCAGGGTTCCTGCAGCAGCAGCAGCAGCAATATTACCTGGGAGTTCATCAGAAATGCAAACTCTTGGACCCAGCCCCAGACCAACTAAATCAGACACTCTGAGGGTGGGTTCCATAGGGCTTTAGCCAGCCCTCTGAAAGATTCTGATGCACATTAAGATTTGAGAATCATTGGGTTAGACAAAATGACTCTTTCCTGTGTTTCTATACCAGCGTCTACTCACCTGTATCACTGAACACTCACCATATTATGTTAAAACTCTACATTTTCCTGTCTGACTCTTTACATGAGATCCAGAGGTACAGGCTGTGTCTTATTCACCTTGGTATCCACAGCACCTGGTTCATGGGAGACAATTAGGAAATGTTAACTAAACTGTAAGAACTAAAAAGTTTTCAAGATGACAGTCAGAGACACAAAGAAAATAAACCAACTCCTCAGGACCCTGGGGCTCACACCCATCTTACTACTAAGGACTCCATCTGAGAGCCTCTCTCTCGAGAAGTGATAAGTCATCTTAGGAAAACTTTCTTATAAGAAAATAAAAATGAGTCAATGTGTTTGCAAAGGTTGGTTCCAACGCTAGGCAAGCCTATTTTCCCAGCCACAAATGCAGCAGGAGAATGATGATTTTAGATTCAAAGGGAATCCATCCTAGTCAAAGGCCTCGACGGAGCTTGAGGGTATGGCAATGAGCCTACTCCTCTTTTATTCTTCTGTCACGTCTGAGGCCATGAGCAACTGTGGATCACAAATCCATAGCAAGGAAACCTCTACACTGAGAGTTGGAAGAGAGGGAGAGTGTGGCATTATGTAGACCTGGAGGTTGTATTAGAATCATGGTAAATAATGGTTGAAAATAGTTGGATAGCCTGAAATTAGGAGGATGTAGAAGTGTAAATTATGACAAGACAATGTCTCAAAGTCTGGACAAGCTAGCATAAACATTCTAGAATCCAAAGGGACCTACAAAATTCAGTAGTAGGTATGAAGATCCTTGTCTCTGGCCCAATCACATATGTTTCATAAATTTCTTTTGGGAGCAGGAAACTTGTTCACATTCAGGATTTTCATAGGCAGGAAGTGAGGACAGGTAAGAAAATGCACTTGATAGAGGTTGAGGTTGGAAGCATAAAGAATCTCAGGTCAGAGGGAGAATAGAATGGTTAAAAAAAAATCTGAAGACTGATTAATATCAATATTTCTGAACATTAAGCCTACATCAGGAGGCAAATCTAGTATGGGTTGCAATATTAGTACTAGGTGCTGTAGCAGGCACTGAAGTCCAAAGAACCAGGTCAGATGTAGTCACTGTCCTCAAAGGCATCACAAGACAGTAGACAGGGAGGTGGATTCCAGGCTGATGTTCCTCATCTTCACATGTATTCATTCCTCACTTCCAAACAGTGCTAATGCCTCCAAACTCAGACCCTTACTCTCCTACCAAGACCAGTGTTTCTCAAATTTTATTAGATTGTAGTGAATTTGGGATTCATGATATTTTTGGCAAAATAACACATATTGTTATTTTTTACTTAAGTTAACTAAAACTATCAGTTTACACTAATTCAAATAGTACCTCATGTTAGCATTTATTGTTTGTTCACCATTTATTTATTCAACCTAAATTTATTAAGAGATCACTTTGTACTAGGCCCTATGCAAAACACTAGCGATATGATGGCAAACAAGAAAAACACAGTCCTTGCTCTGAGTCTCATGAAACTCTGTCCTGTATAGACAAGTGGTGGGTCATGAAATAACTGGAAGTAGGGAGGAAAGAGGAAGAAGATGTACATACAAAAGAATGAGTGAGTCAAAAAATCTGCCACACAAAGGTGATGGGTGAGTCAAGTCACAAAGAATGAGTTGCTGCTTACCAGCAGACACTGAGGGCAGGGAGTAGCATGGGAAATTATTCTTGAGCTGAGAAAAAAGCAACTCACCAGAGAGAAGAGCACCTCCAGACAAGACTAGTGGTTGTGGCTAGAAGATACTCGGGTCTGGATAGCAACAGTAGGTGAGACTAAAACACAGGCTGATGAAAAGGCCCTAGTAGCCCAGGCCAGGAGTTTGACATTGATCTTGTATGTGAGCAGGGGCCACTGAAGGGTCTAACAGAGAAGTGACTTGTTTAGTTTGGATTTTAGACACAGCCCTCAAGCATTGGATGTCTTGTGTGATGAAGTTCTGAAAGCAGGCATTAGCCAGAGACCTGAGGGGGATTTAGGGCAAAGAGGGAAGTTATTGGAGTTCTCCTGGGGTTCCTGATGCCACAACAGAATGCTAACCTCACCTTTCTCTGGCCTCAGGTAAAGATAGCCATTCAAGAGTGGGCACACACAGCCAGCCCTGGCTGGCTGCCTGACTACAGCCTGAGGGATGGAGGCTGGCCCGCAGACCAGCAGAGTGGTGAATAGAAGACAGACCTGTTATAAGAGGTGCTTCTTTGTAGGGTGGAAAGGAAAAGTGTGTCTCTGCACACCATTTATGTCTCTCTGTGTTCTGATACAAGACCTCTTCATCTCCCTTACTTACTTACTTATCACTTACATATTTTTTCACTTTTATTGAGATATAATTGACTTACAGTTTTGTATAAGTTTAAGGTTTATGGCATAATGACTTAACAAACATATATTGAGGAAAGATTACATCAGTTTAGTTAATATTCATCTTCTCATAGTTACAATAAAAAATTATTCCTTGCATTCAGAACATTGGGGATTTACTCTCTTTGCAACTTTCAAATATACCATATTACCTTCAGTGTTAACTACAGTCATCATGTTGTACATTACATTCCTAGTACTTATTTAACTGGAAGTATGTACCTTTTAATAGTATTGAAAATAATTTACTGGTTCTGGTCTAGTCAAGCAAGACTAGATAATATATGGTTATAATAATATATTATCTAGCATTATAATTTTTCAGGATGAGTTATATAATAATTACAGAGCCTATGATTTTTAATGTATGAGAAAATTCCTAAGGTACAATCTAACAGTACATTAACGGTGAATATAAAAAGCAGAGAATGTGAAATAACTGATTTAGAACTTCCACATAACCCTTTCAAACTTCTGAAATATAAGTACATCTGTGTCCTTCCTTTTGTGAAATAGGCAGTTTTATTAATTCTCTCTCATTTGAAGATAGAACTGGTTCAAATAAAATCCACGTCAAAGACAAAACTTGTTTTATTGGGGATTTTTGGGGAGGATGTTTCCTATTCCACTAATCGTGATTCTGCAAAATACCTATAAGTCTCTATTGCTTCTCCTTAAGGCCCCTGGAAGGGATGAGTTTTTTAAAGCTATAGAGTCATGCCAGGGGAACGAATATTGAAATGAGGTCAGATAACCTAAACATTTTAGTCCTTATATGGCTTTTTACAAGTTTAACATGACCTCAATTTCTAATTGATAACACTTGCCTCCCAGAATTTTTACAAGGTTTAAATAAAAAGTAGCTGATAAAGTGCTCAGTAACATATAATATGACATACATATTTTAACATCAGTATCATCATGATCAGCAATAGACACTGAAAAGTCAACATAATATATAAATAGCTCATTAGAGTGTAAGAGATCAAGGGAATGAGGAAGATGATATTGTCCATAAACTACTAAAAGCTTAAGGTCAGGTAACTCTCTGAGAAACAGACATGGAATAATTACAATGTTCTACAACCTGTCCCGTTGTTAGCACAGTCAGTCAAAAATAAGTTATTTGCCAGATTTTAAATCTCTGCAGAAATTAAAGACTGTTCATTTAGCACTAGGGTCCATAAACCCCCAAAGGCAAAATCTAAATTTTCTGTGCAGTGGAATAAATGATTGTAGGCAATCTCAGTCATCCAACAAGATTTATTGTTGGGGATTGGAGTAGATGGGCCATAAAACCCGCCTCTGTCTATACAGACAAATTTACTTGGTATTTGCTGAATTTTTACTTTAGTGAGAACTGTTTAGATTGAATGCATTAGAAATGATAGAGAAACTAAAAACAGAGTTATAGTAAAGTTTTTTTGTTTATTTGTTGTTGTTGTCTCCCAATGCTAAGTTTTGAAAACCACCCTTCCCCCACTTTTAACCCATGAACACAGGTAAGACTGAATCAGTCCTCAATTCCTGGAGAGGAGCATGTGACTTAGACTTAAGGAAATAGGAATATTTTTCCAATCCATGTTTATCAGTTCAGAGATAGACTTGTTTCCCAGTAGAACTAAAAATATGCAATGAAATTTGAGCAGAAACTTCTAGGGAAGAGCAACTTAAGTGCTAGTATTAATACAGTGCTGCTGAGGCTGTCTTACTTCAAAGGGCGGAAATTTAATCCAAATGAGAATAGAGCCGGGTCAGCAAGATAAAAGTCAGGAAGAGGAAGAGAGAGAAACTGAATTCTGCAGTAAACTGTTCCTGAGACCTGTCTTTACCTCAGGAATTTTCAGGTAAGCTCACCTTTTGCTTAAGCCAGTTTGCATTGGGTTTTCTTTGGCTTGCAATGGAAAGAGGTTTAAACGATAGAGAAATGGAAAATTTGATTATGAGAATCAGAAAGTTATGAATAATCAATATTCCCAGATTTAATAGAAATAAAAATTAATCACATGCCATCAAAAGCCACTCACATACATTCAGGCAAAGCCACGGTAAGAAATTAAACTAACCATAGAAAGTTAGAGAAGAAATCATATGCTACCAGGAAACCCAATGTGCAGGTGCTCAAAAACTAAACAAGCAAGCAGATGAAAATCACATAAATTTAGTTGCTAATGGGCAAGGCAAACCCAGAGTAGCAGTTTAACAAATATTTATTTAATGATTTTTATTAAGAGTAAAACAAGTGATCAAGAATCTGTTTAGTCAGATGAATCAAAAGGACATGAAAGAGCTAATAATGTAAAAATAATAAAAGTGCAGAACTTTAACTCTTTAATTGCAGGGGTATATGAACTGAAGATGGTTCTGCGTGTTTCCTTCAGATAGAAAGATACAAAATAGAATAATAAAAGCTAGCATTGATTGTCTATTATGCCAGTTATTATTCCCTGCAGTTTATATCTACATTGTCTCATTTTATACTCACTAGATCTCCATGAGATAAATGCTGTCACCTACATTTTAGATAGATAAAGCCATGCCATAAGAGTATGGGCTTTGGAATTAATGCTTGGTTTTCAGAAACTGTTTCCACATTATTCTCAATTCTTTATTCCCTCCTTGTGTTAGAATAATATATCATGCCTTCAACATGGAGCTTTGCAGTGCCTCCACTATGGTGGAGAATATATTCCCATGCCACTTATAGCAATTTGCTTTGGCCATGTGAGTAGAAGTGACAGTGGGCCAGTTCTGGACTGAGGATGTATAAGCATCCCATGTCTCCGCTCTCTCTCTTACACTCCTGAGATCCACCATGAGAAGGATATGTTCCGGGTAGTGAAGACACAGACCTGAACTCAGCCAGAAGTCTAAAGTCCAGCTGGGCTCAACCAAGTCCTGCCTCAGTCAACCAAATCACATTCACACCCTAAGAATAAAATAAATGTTTACTGTTGGAATCCACTGGGGTTAAGATTATTTTTGTCATGGAAAATAAAAAAGATATTGATATTGAAGCACATACCTGTTCACACCAGGAAATGTCTTAAGGAGGTAGCCAATAATCCAAAGGCAAAACCAGAGCTGACTGACAGGTGGGATCAAGAAAGTCTTTGCACATGGCTGAGAAGAAATGGTTCTGAACAACCGACCCTCTTTGTGCCACCAATAAATTGTGAATCCATCTACTATCAGATGTGTTTTACAAAGTGATTCAGGTTCCTGTTGGAAGGCATTAGAGCAAAAGCCCAGGCCTTATTATCCAGGCAAGTTCAGTATGAAATCCAGACTCTGCCCCTTCTTAGTTAGACTATCCTGTCATGCTTTTTTTTTTTACACCCTCAGAATGTGACAAATAACAGAACATCTAACTCATTGGGTTGCTGTGAGGCTTTATTGATGTAACATTTATCAAACTCTGCCTAATCCAGAACTAGCACTTAACAAGCACTGGCTCTTTCTAGGGTAGTTATGTATGTCAATATTGTTTGTTAATAGCCTTCCCAAACAATCATACTGACCTATTTTGACATGGGGGTCCACCAGTGTAGTAAAGTGTATTTGAGCTGGAAAATATATTTGGCAAATGTAAATCAATTCAAAGATTTGGTTATTAGGTAAAAATTATGTTTCTGCCTTTTCTTTACTCTTCCCTTTAGATGTCGGCACCACTCCTAATTACCAAGCCCAATTTCCACTGCTCTCTACAAACATAACATGACCGCAAAGGTTGAGAGAGAGTTGAAAGTTTTTAACTTTAGCTAACAGAACTTTAACTCTTTAATTGCAGGGGTATATGAACTGAAGATGGTTCTGCGTGTTTCCTTCAGAAAGAAAGATGCAAAATAGACGCAGTTATACATCTGGCAATGATAGTAAATATCTTCATTCCAGAAACTCAAGTTTCTCCTTGAAGATGTTGACTTCAAATGGATTTTAAAGATTTATTTTCTTTTAGTTTTACTATTCCCTGATTTGATTTCAATGACAAAAAAAAAGCCAACAAGGTCAGAGGTTGTATCTTCATTGATTGTAATCAATGGCTTAGTAAAGTGAGATGTGCATTACAGAGATAAAATATCTGACAACAGTTTTGTAATAACAAAATACTACTTGGGAACCCAGATGACAGATGGTTATGACATTAAGATGTCCTTGGAGAAGGGAAGAGGGTGGGTGGCAGTGTGTTCATCTCCCCTGAGAGGAGAGTTCAGTGCTCTGATATTCTTGAAGTAAAGATGCAAATTCAAAGGGCAGTAAGAGATGCAGGAGTAGCATCACTCTACGTGAGCATTTGCTACTGGTAGATACTTTGATAAACTCTTTACCTAATGAATAATTTAATTCATACAACTGGTCTATGAAATCGATATTATTGTACCCTCTTGCTGAGGAGTGCTTTTCACATGATTACACAGCCACTTGATCCTACATATATTTACACCAAAATATGTTTTTAAACACTTTGCTAACATCTTTCCTTTTGTGCATTTATTTATTCTTTCAATAAATATTTATTACGCCCCGTCTATGTGCTGAACAAAAATCCTTGCTCTAGTGGAATTTACATTCTAGGAGGCATGAGAGAGACAGACAGTATATGAATAAATAGATTCATATAATACATGTTATGTGGTGGAGGAGTAAAGCACAGTAAGCAGGAACAGGCAGTGTAGCAGAGATTGATACTATTTTAAGGAGGTGGTCACCTCAATGCAGGCTTCATTGATAACGTGATTATTGAGAAGCTCCTAAGGAAAATGTTCCCTCCAGTCATGCATATATTTGGAATAAGATCATCCCAGGCAGAGAAATAACATGTGGAAAGGATCTAAGACAGGGCCGTGTTTGATGTGTCTAAGAAAAAGCAGAGAAACCAGAGAGGGTAAGAGTGGTGGGAAGATAAGATTAGAGAAATAATGGAAAGGCATCACGTAAGGACCTGTAAGCCATTGCAAGGACTTTTCCTCTGAGTGATGTGGGAAGTCACTGGCAGGTCTGGAGAAAAGCCATGGTATGATCTAACTCACATCCTAAAAGGTTCACTTTGGACTCTATACTAACAATAGTGGGTAAGTGTAGAGGCAGGGAAATGATTTAGGAGACTACTGCGATAATCCAGGTGAGAAATAATGATAGCGTGTATCACTGTGATTGCAGTAGAAAAACCTGCAGAAGGTAGAACCGCACAATTTACTGAACGTTGGACATGAGATACGAGAAAAGGAGAGGATTCAAGGATTATTCTAAGTTGTATGGTTTAAGCAACTGAATTGAGTTAATTAAATCTGGAGTAGTATGTCTGTAGGGTTAAGACATGGACTTAATATAGAAGCACCGAGACAGCACAAGAGGTGGAAGGAATGGATGAAGGGATAAGGAGATGATGGATGGAATGAAGAGAAAAAAGGAGAGATGGATTCTGAAACCACCTACTTATCTTGACATTGAATTTGAAAGTAAGGTGGTAATATTTTTTGAGGCAACATGAAAATTCTGAATAAATTCTATGTGTTTGGAACTTTGAAAATCATTACAAAAAGCAACTTTAGAAATAGAAATAAATAAGATGACATTATTCCATTCAAAAGATGAATAAAGTATAAGTGAAGATTTTCCTCTATTTCATGCCATTCTCAGAAGTGCACTTAAGCTGATGGTTTACATTTGCTTCCTGAAGACATGGTCCCACAGATGTTTGCCACTGTGAAGCATGTGCACAGGTACATACGTGTCTTTAGAGCTTATTAATAATTACCTACAACAAATTTCATTACAGACCATCACTGATATCACTGACTGCAAAACTTTGTTCCCATTGGTGCATATATGTTTGATTTTTACAAATATTCCAAGATGATTTGGAGGTCACCCTCATGTCAAGGTCAGTCAGATCATGATGGGGGCCAAGAGTCAGAAAACGAGATGCCATCATAAAGCAATGGAACTACTTTCCTTGTGTGGCTCAGAAATTATTTCCACACACATCTTGAACAACAAAATATCAAGACAATCATCCAGTCTCTCAATTATGATTTCTTTTAAAAATAGCTCTACTCTGAATATATCAATTAATGTGTTATTTAATAAGCTTGACATTATAGTCATAAGTTTAATGAGGAATTGGCAATAAAATGTGGTAAATTAATTAGTACAAATTCCTCTTATTTTACTTCTTGATTTATTTTGATGAGTCTCTTGTATAGCATTTTTAAGTGGGTAGACGGTATATTAGGGAGGCCTTTAGTAACTGGGAAATGTCTGAGATTTCAAGTTTAATCCCCGATTTAGGAGATTACTCTTCACTTACCCTAAAATGATTTACAAGATAAAGAAGATTAAAAAAAGGAAGACACAGTGCCAGCCAAACTGAGATTGACTTTTCACTCTTTACAAAAAGGATGTTTTCTTCCTCTCTCTTGTATTTCCTCTTTATTTCCCTGGGAGAAATAGTATGAGAAAAACACATTACTCAAAATAAGCCCGAGACTGAAAGAAAATAATAAAATCGAGTGATAGGTTACAAATGAGAAAAGAGTCCAGCAAATGAAATATCTAATGACAATGAAGATAAAGAGAATGTGTAGGAGCAACAAAAAGCAAAAGTGGTGGAAGGGAAGACATATAGATTCAATCACAGAGAGGGCCTGAAAATTAAATGCCCCCAACAAAAATTGGCTTGCAGAGAAATAAAAAGAAAATGGGGATTGCAGTTGGGAGGGGATAAGTAGTGCAGTCTTTTCCTTCACAGAGTAAAACCTGGCTTTAGAGAGAAGAGGCCATTAATAAAGCTTATCCACTCAAACAGCATCAAGAGAGATCAATCCAACATGGCCCTTCAGTAAAAGCAAAACCCAGTGTTTGCACAGCTGACTGTGTGTCCACAATAAAGTCAACATGTAGGAAGAGCTCTGGATTGACAAACAGGAGCTCTAGAATCTAATTCCAAGTATGTAACAGCTCACCAATGTCCTTCAGGAAATCCCTGGACCTCAGCATCATCATCTATAAAATGGGAGAATCAAACTAAATGGTTTCTAAGACCACTTCTGGCTCTAGTATTTAATGACATATACAATATCTTCCATTAAATGTCAGGAATTTGGGCTTCCCTGGTGGCGCAGTGGTTGAGAATCTGCCTGCCAATGCAGGGGACAGGGGTTCGAGCCCTGGTCTGGGAGGATCCCACATGCCGCGGAGCAACTAAGCCCCGTGAGCCACAAATACTGAGCCTGTGCGTCTGGAGCCTGTGCTCCGCAACGAGAGGCCGCGATAGTGAGAGGCCCGTGCACCGCAATGAGGAGTGGCCCCCACTTGCTGCAACTAGAGAAAGCCCTCGCACAGAAACGAAGAGCCAACACAGCCATAAATAAATAAATAAATAAATAATTTAAAAAAAATGTCAGGAATTTGAGCCAAAAATGGTAGAAGGACAAACTAATCAATGTCAGACTTCTTGATCAATCTTTTTGATTTCTCTTCACTTTTACTCCTGGAGAGCAATCTTTTCCAAAAAAAGCAAAAAAAAAAAAAAAAGCAAAAGCTTTTCCAAAAATAATGTTCATTACCTTACTAACTTGTCCATCTTTCAAATCTCATGACTTATTAAATCCCATCAGCCTGGAAATACCCATAATGAAAATGTAATGATTCTCCCTTGTGTCTCTCTAGGATAGGATCACAAGGTGTACACAACTGTCACTTACTAGAGCAGTATCTGTGAAATGCCAGAGTCCTCTGCATCTGGAACTTCTTAATTCCAAAGAATGTTGGAATTGGAATGATCTGAGAAAACATCTAATGATCACTTCACAAAGGATTATCAAATAATCTTTTGTAAACAGCCACTTTCTTCAGCACATTTAAAATATGTTACATTTTACAGACTAAAACAGTTTTTAAAAACAGTTTTTAAAAACTCAGTTTACATGTAACTTTTCTATTTCATCAGTTACTTAAAAAAATCCACACTTCCCACTCACATATTTCACCAAAGTGAATTATACCTGTCACGTAAAGACACTTAATTTTAAAAGATGATGATTTGTTTATGGGTCTAAAGCTCTAATGGATATAAGAAAATGCAGCAGTAAGAGTGGAGAGAGGGGGACTTCCAGGGAAGATGGCAGAAGAGTAAGACACGGAGATCACCTTCCTCCCCACAGATACACCAGAAATACAGCTACACGTGGAACAACTCCTACAGAACACATACTGAATGCTGGCAGAAGACCTCAGACCTCCCAAAAGGCAAGAAACTCCCCATATACCTGGGTAGGGCAAAGCGGAGAGATTCCCGCACAGAGGATCGGTGCCGACTGGCACTCACCAGCCCAAGAGTCTTGTCTGCTTGCCCGCCAGGACGGGCGGAACTGGAAGCGGAGGCTCGGACTTCGGTCAGAGCGCAGGGAGAGGACTGGGGCTGGCAGCAAGAATTCAGCCTGAAGGGGTCTAATGCACCACAGCTAGCCGGGAGGGAGTCTGGGAAAACTCTGGAGCTGCCGAAGAGGCAAGAGACTTTTTCTTCCCTCTTGGTTTCCTGGTGCGCAAGGAGAGGGGATTAAGAGTGCTGCTTAAAGGAGCTCCACAGACGGGCGTGAGCTGCGGCTGAAAGCGCGGAGCCCAGAGACGGGCGTGGGACGCTGGGTCTGCTGCTGCCACCGCCAAGAGGCCTGTGTAAGAACACAGGTCACTGTCCACACTACCCTTCCAGGAGCCTGTGCAGCCCATCACAGCAGGGGTCCCGGGATCCAGGGACGGCTTCCCTGGGAGAACGCAAGGCGCACCTCAGGCAGGTGAAAAGTCACGCTGGCCTCTGCAGCTGCAGGCTCCACCCGCACTCCGTGACCCTCCCTCCCCCCCGGCCTGAGTGAGCCAGAGTCCCCAAAGTGGCTGCTCCTTTAACCCTGTACTGTCTGAGCGAAGAACAGACACCCTCCGGCAACCTACATGCAGAGGTGGGGCCAAATCCAAAGCTGAGACCCGGGAGCTGTGAGAACAAAGAAGAGAAAGGGAAATCTCTCCCAGCAGCATAAGAAGCAGTGGACTAAAGCTCCACAATCAACTAGATGTACCCTGCATCTGTGGAATACATGAATAGACAACAAATCATCCCAAATTGAGGAGCCAGGAGTCAGTGCTGTGCCTCTGAGGTGGGAGAGCCAACTTCAGGACACTGGTCCACAAGAGACCTCGCAGCTCCACATAATATCAAACGGCAAAAATCATCCAGAGATCTCCATCTCAACAGTAATACCCAGCTTCACTCAACGACGAGCAAGCTACAATGCTGGACACCCTATGCGAAACAACTAGCAAGACAGGAACACAATGCCATCCATTAGCAGAGAGGCTGCCTAAAATCATAAAAAGTCCACAGACACACCAAAACACACCACCATATGTGAACCTGCCCACCAGAAAGACAAGATCAAGCCTCATCCACCAGAACACAGGCACTAGCCCCCTCCACCAGGAAGCCTACACAACCCACTAAACCAACTTTAGCCACTGGGGACAGACACCAAAAACAACGGGAACTACGAACCTGCAGCCTGCAAAAAGGAGACCCCAAACACAGTAACATAAGCAAAATGAGAAGACAGAAAAACACACAGCAAGAGAAGGAGCAAGATAAAAACCCACCAGACCTAACAAATGAAGAGGTAATAGGCAGTCTATCTGAAAAAGAATTCAGAATAATGATAGTAAAGATGATCCAAGATTCTATTTCCAACATCCAAAATCTTGGAAATAGAATAGACAAAATGCAAGAAACAGTTAACAAGGACCTAGAAGAACCAAAGATAAATCACGCATCGATTAAAAACACAATAAGTGAAATAAAAAATACTCTAGATGGGATCAATAGCAGAATAACTGAGGCAGAAGAACGGATAAGTGAGGTGGAAGATAAAATAGTGGAAATAACTGCTGCAGAGCAAAATAAAGAAAAAAGAATGAAAAGAACACAGGACACTCTCAGAGACCTCTGGGACAATATTAAATGCACCAATATTCGAATTATAGGGGTTCCAGAAGAAGAAGAGAAAAAGAAAGGGACTGAGAAAATATTTGAAGAGATTATAGTTGAAAACTTCCTTAATATGGGAAAGGAAATAGTTAATCAAGTCCATGAGGCACAGAGAGTCCCATACAGAATAAATCCAAGAAGAAATATGCCAAGACACATATTAATCAAACTGTCAAAAATTAAACACAAAGAAATCATATTAAAAGCAGCAAGGGAAAAACAACAAATAACACACAAGGGAATCCCCATCAGGTTAACAGCTATCTCTCAGCAGAAACTCTACAAGCCAGAAGGGAGTGGCAGGACATAATTAAAGTGATGAAGGAGAAAAACCTTCAACCAAGATTACTCTACCCAGCAAGGATCTCATTCAGATTTGATGGAGAAATTAAAAGCTTTACAGACAAGCAAAAGCTGAGAGAGTTCAGCACCACCAAACCAGCTTTACAACAAATGCTAAAGGAACTTCTCTGGGCAAGAAACACAACAGAAGGAAAATATCTACAATAACGAACCCAAAACAATTAAGAAAATGGGAATAGGAACATACATATCAATAATTACCTTAAATGTAAATGGACTAAATGCTCCCACCAAAAGACACAGATTGGCTGAATGGATAAAAAAAAAAAAAAAACATATATATGCTGTGTACAAGAGACCCACTTCAGACCTAGAGACACATACAGACTGAAAGTAAGGGGATGGAAAAAGATATTCCATGCAAATGGAAACCAAAAGAAAGCTGGAGTAGCAATTCTCATATCAGACACAATAGACTTTTAAATAAAGACTACTAGAAGCGACAAAGAAGGACACTACATAACGATCAAGTGATCGATCCAAGAAGAAGATAAAACAATTGCAAATATGTATGCACCCAACATAGGAGCACCTCAATACATAAGGCAAATACTAACAGCCATAAAAGGAGAAATCAACAGTAACACAGTCATATTAGGGGACTTTAACACACCACTTTCACCAATGGACAGGTCATCCAAAATGAAAATAAATAAGGAAACACAAGCTTTAAATGATACATTAAACACAATGGACTTAATTGATATTTATAGGACATTCCATCCAAAAAGAACAGAATACACATTTTTCTCAAGTGCTCATGGAAAATTCTCCAGGATAGATCATATCTTGGGTCACAAATCAAGCCTTGGTAAATTTAAGAAAATTGAAATTGTATCAAGTATCTTTTCCGACCACAATGCTATGAGACTAGACATCAATTACAGGAAAAGAGCTGTAAAAAATACAAACACATGGAGGCTAAACAATACACTACTCAATAACGAAGTGATCACTGAAGAAATCAAAAAAGAAATTAAAAAATACCTAGAAACAAATGACAATGGAGACACGACGACCCAAAACCTATGGGATGCAGCAAAAGCAGTTCTAAGAGGGAAGTTTATAGCAATACAATCCTACCTTAAGAAACAGGAAACATCTCGAATAAACAACCTAACCTTGCACCTAAAGCAATTAGAGAAAGAGGAACAAAAACATCCCAAAATTAGCAGAAGGAAAGAAATCATAAAAATCAGATCAGAAATAAATGAAAAAGAAATGAAGGGAATGATAGCAAAGATCAATAAAACTAAAAGCTGGTTCTTTGAGAAGATAAACAAAATTGATAAACCATTAGCCAGACACATCAAGAAAAAAAGGGAGAAGACTCAAATCAATAGAATTAGAAATGAAAAAGGAGAAGTAACAACTGACACTGCAGAAATACAAAAGATCATGAGAGATTACTACAAGCAACTCTATGCCAATAAAATGGACAACCTGGAAGCAATGGACAAATTCTGAGAAATGCACAACCTGCCAAGACTGAATCAGGAAGAAATAGAAAATATGAACAGACCAATCACAAGCACTGAAATTGAAACTGTGATTAAAAATCTTCCAACAAACAAAAGCCCAGGACCAGATGGCTTCACAGGCGAATTCTATCAAACATTTAGAGAAGAGCTAACACCTATCCTTCTCAAACTATTCCAAAATATAGCAGAGGGAGGAACACTCCCAAACTCATTCTACGAGGCCACCCTCACCTTGATACCAAAACCAGGAAAGGATGTCACAAAGAAAGAAAACTACAGGCCAGTATCACTGATGAACATAGATGCAAACATCCTCAACAAAATACTAGCAAACAGAATCCAACAGCACATTAAAAGGATCATACACCATGATCAAGTGGGCTTTATTCCAGGAATGCAAGGATTCTTCAATATATGCAAATCAATCAACGTGATACACCATATTAACAAATTGAAGGAGACAAACCATATGGTCATCTCAATAGATGCAGAGAAAGCTTTCGACAAAATTCAACACCCATTTATGATACAAACCCTGCAGAAAGTAGGCATAGAGGGAACTTTCCTCAACATAATAAAGGCCATATATGACAAACCCACAGCCAACATTGTCCTCAATGGTGAAAAACTGAAAGCATTTCCACTAAGATCAGGAACAAGACAAGGCTGCCCACTCTCACCACTCTTATTCAATATAGTTTTGGAAGTTTAGCCACAGCCATCAGAGAAGAAAAGGAAATAAAAGGAATCCAAATTGGAAAAGAAGAAGTAAAGCTGTCACTGTTTGCAGATGACATGATAGTATACATAGAGAATCCTAAAGATGCTACCAGAAAACTACTAGAGCTAATTAATGAATTTGGTAAAGTTGCAGGATACAAAATTAATGCACAGAAATCTCTGGCATTCCTATATACTAATGATGAAAAATCTGAAAGTGAAATCAAGGAAACACTCCCATTTACCATTGCAACAAAAAGAATAAAATATCTAGGAATAAACCTACCTAAGGAGACAAAAGACCTGTATGCAGAAAATTATAAGACACTGATGAAAGAAATTAAAGATGATACAAATAGATGGAAAGATGTACCATGTTCTTTGATTGGAAGAATCAACATTGTGAAAATGACTGTACTACCCAAAGCAATCTACAGATTCAATGCAATCCCTATCAAACTACCATTGGCATTTTTCACAGAACTAGAACAAAAAATTTCACCATTTGTATGGAAACACAAAAGACCCCGAATAGCCAAAGCAATCTTGAGAACGGAAAATGGAGCTGGAGGAATCAAGCTCCCTGACTTCCGACTATACTACAAAGCTACAGTAATCAAGAAAGTATGGTACTGGCACAAAAACAAAAAGATAGATCAATGGAATAGGATAGAAAACCCAGAGATAAACCCATGCACATATGGTCACCTTATCTTTGATAAAGGAGGCAGGAATATACAGTGGAGAAAGGATAGTCTCTTCAATAATTGGTGCTGGGAAAACTGGACAGGGACATGTAAATGTATGAGATTAGATCACTCCCTAACACCATACACAAATATAAGCTCAAAATGGATTAAAGACCTAAATGTAAGGCCAGACACTATCAAACTCTTAGAGGAAAACATAGGCAGAACACTCTATGACATAAATCACAGCAAGATCCTTTTTGACCCACCTCCTAGAGAAATGGAAATAAAGACAAAAATAAACACATGGGACCTAATGAAACTTCAAAGCTTTTGCACAGCAAAGGAAACCATAAACAAGACCAAAAGACAACTCTCAGAATGGGAGAAAATATTTGCAAATGAAGCAACTGACAAAGGATTAATTTCCGAAATTTATAAGCAGCTCATGCAGCTCAATAACAAAAAAACAAACAACCCAATCCAAAAATGGGTAGAAGACCTAAATAGACATTTCTCCACAGAAGATATACAGACTGCCAGCAAACACATGAAAGGATGCTCAACATCTTTACCCCTTAAAAAAAATCAAATCCAAACTACAATGTGATATTATCTCACACCAGTCAGAATGGCCATTATCAAAAAATCTAGAAACAATAAATGCTGGAGAGAGTGTGGAGAAAAGGGAACACTCTTGCACTGTTGGTGGGAATGTGAATTGGTACAGACACTATGGAGAACGGTATGGAGGTTCCTTAAAAAACTAAAAATAGAACTACCATATGACCCAGCAATCCCACTACTGGGCATATACCCTGAGAAAACCATAATTCAAAAAGAGTCATGTACCAAAATGTTCATAGCAGCCCTATTTACAATAGCCCGGAGATGGAAACAACCTAACTGTCCATCATCGGATGAATGGATAAAGAAGATGTGGCACATATATACAATGGAATATTACTCAGCCATAACAAGAAACGAAATTGAGCTATTTGTAATGAGGTGGATGGATCTAGAGTCTGTCATACAGAGTGAAATAAATCAGAAAGAGAAAGACAAATACTGTATGCTGACACATATATATGGAATTTAAGAAAAAAAATGTCATGAAGAACATAGTGCTAAGACAGGAATAAAGACACAGACCTACTAGATAATGGACTTCAGGATATGGGGAGAGGGAAGGGTAAGCTGTGACAAAGCAAAAGAGCGGCATGGACATATATACACTACCAAACGTAAGGTAGATAGCTAGTGGGAAGCAGCCGCCTAGCACAGGGAGAACAGCTTGGTGCTTTGTGACCGCCTGGAGGGGTGGGATAGGGAGGGTGGGAGGGAGATGCAAAAGGGAGGGGATATGGGAACATATGTATATGTATGGCTGATTAAATTTGTTATAAAGCAGAAAAAAATACAACTCGTTAATCAACTATACTTCAATAAAAAATAAATTTGAAAAAAAAAGAGTGGAGAGAGTACAGAAATATATGTCATTAATTAGCATTGCTATCATTTTATGGAATTATTTCAGTGTAAAATATAGCAAATCCAAGCATCCACAGAGGTAAATTCCCCTCTTGCCATACACGCTGTCACCCTATAATTTATTGAGGTATCAGATGTGTGTGTATACAATGTGCTATACACAGAATGTAAAGAACAATTAGAATAATTGAAAGAAGCTGAATGTTTATTATACTGATGACTCTAAACCAGTGAGTGTTTTACAAAATGTCAGAACTTAGAAAATTAATTTTCTGTTACCTGGCAAATTTAACTATTACCACGCCTCATTCTGACCCCACCCTAATACCCCCCAGACCCCCACCCAAGTAAGACAGATTAATGATGTTTTTTGCATTACTTCCTTTAAACTTCAAGGAAAGTTCCTACATGGGTCTTGAAGAAATTATTGACTTTGAAGATCTAATCAGAAGTTCAATCTGTAGGAAATTGTTCTAAAGAAATAATCATAGATGGCTGCAAATACATCTTATATGCATAATTAAAAATTTTTAAGTAACTACATATCAAAAAAGAATATATATATAGAAATAGGTTTAATTACATTCATATCATGTAACATTGTGTAAAAAAAAAAGTCTCAGACTTTTAATAGAGATGCTCACAAATCAAAAGCTGCCCAGAAAATAATGTTTAAGGGGATAAGTAAATTGTAAGAATATGAACTGTATTATTCCATTGTTTTGTTTCGGTGTTTTTAACTGCATATGAAATAAATACATAGCACACTGTTAGCAGAGGCTGTCCTATTGTGTCTTATCTGCTTGAATATTTCTCTTCCATAGATCTCATCATATTATTCAGGCCTTTCTTTTCTCCAAAACAGGTCAAGCAGCTCAAACACATTATCTGGCTACAGCAAAAGTATACCTTTCAATTTTAGTTTCAATATTTTTTATCTTCCTATAGGAAAACAAAGTCGACTTCAAATACATTGAAGAAATTGAGGTCACATACCTCTCATTCGATCAGTCCTCTATTTCTCAAACTGTCCATTGATTTTAAATATTTAAAACCTCAAGTACTCACTTCAAAAGATCAAACTAACATAAAGGCAGTCATTTCAGGCCCAGGGCCAACCAATTTGGGAGAGACCATAACATAGGTCAGAAAAAGGGCAGAACACTTCAATGCACCAATAGTCACAAGGACTCATAACATTTAAAGCCAATTATGTAGCTTGCCTTTCTCTCCACAACATTTCTGAACAGAGGAAATTAAAGCATAAGTAACTTCTAGAAAAGGGGGGAAAGCATTAAAAATAAGACCATATGACTTTTAGGTATGACATTATGTGAAAAAGGGAATGGCATTTACATTGGTACACATGATGCTTAAATACCAGCCAACTTTAATTTTTCTAAGTCAAACTTTCCTCAACCTTTCAATAGAAATAATACTGCCAGCTTCATAGGATTATGGTAAACCATAAATGAGCTAATGACTCTACAGTACTTAGCAAGTACAAGAAAAGAGCAAGCTTTCAAATCGTAGGTAATGGTGGCAGTTCTGGGAATGATGATATTAAAGGAATCTTGTAATCCTAGTGCTGTTTATTTCGGTCATGCTGCTGAGAATTAATAGAGGTAGGAGTGGAGATTATACGTACAGCAGCAGAAACAGCCATAGTGGGAGTAGCTTTAGCAATAATCATATACTGATTATGTTCCCATTCCTGAAAACCGATGAAGGACCTAATCCCATAATGATCTATATCAAGAAACAGCAAGTTATAACCTGCCTCCTGGTTTAGTACATCCTGGGAGCTAAGAATATTTATTACATATCTTAATGGTTGCATTTTAAATGATTATTTAAGCAACTACATAATATCCTTAACTTTGCCTCTTGACCTACAAAGTCAAAAATATTTACCAGCTGGCTCTTAAGAGGAAAAGTTTACTGATCTCCACCCTATATTTTTGATTACTGTAAAACTCCCAGGACGTCCCTTATCCTTTGTCCAAATGTTCCTCATATCCCCTAATCTGACCCACTTTAACAACCACCTTCAAATACCCATAACTTAGCAAAGTCCCCTAAATTCTCAAAATCTGTTTCCCCACCTTCTTAAATCATAGATTCCTCCCTTTTCTCTTCCACACAGCTGGTAACTTTAAGCCTAGAAAGGGAAATGCTATCCTCCCTGCTCTTCATGACCATTCCAGGCTATCCTCCTTCTCTCTGAAAATTTCAAGTTTCTTTGAAGTTCATACTAATTAATTAAGTATATTAATTAAGATGGTCTTAATTATGATTCACTAACAACCAACTCAGTATCTTACTGGCTTAAATCAACAAAGGTTTATTTCTCATTCATTGAATTTCTCATTCATTCATTTCTCATTCACCAAATGCATCCATCTCTGGTTACTGGAAAACTTTATGTCACTGTCATTTAGAGGCCAGGTGGGTAGAACCTATATCTGGTCACACATGGTGACAGAGTTAAGGAGACATGAAGACTCATTTACTAGCTCTTGAAGATTGCCTTCCAGAGGTGACATTTCATGTTCACATTAGTGGACCAAAATGACTCATATGAACAGGGGTAACTTCTTGAGGGTACTTCTACCAAGCAACTTGAAAGAGGGAATGGAAACTGTTTCTGAGCTTCACGAGAACTCTCATACTCCACCATCTGCTCTCTATCCTTATGGCACTCAGCTGCAGATCTCAAGGTAATTGCCTAATTCCCTGAAGTTTTAGCACATGGTCCATCTCTGCCTTGTCCTCATTTTTCCCAGTACTTAGCTTTCTAATATCTACTACTCAGTTAGCTGACTTTGTTATCATTCCACCTCTATTATTTATCCCTATGGTTATAGCCTATACTGTGAAATTACTATAAGTCCGATCCCTCTTTAACCACAAGCATGTCATACTCCCATTAACACTTCCAATCTTTCCATCTCAGCCCTTCTTGTCTCCCAACCCTAACATTCTCCCAACTACTGGAACCTCCAATCCACTGACCCTACCAAATTTTCACTGTTGATCACTCACCCCCTATGTGTTCATTTCTTTCTCTTTTGTTCTTATATTTCGTAGTCAATCATTATAATCATTCCCTTGCATACTCTGTCAGCTCTTTTGTCCCTTTCCCCCTCCTTCCTACACTCATTTAGGAAAATGCAACCCCGGTTCAATCCTGATCTCTACCTACTCCACACCTGGATCCAAATAGCTAAGTGGCCTTAGAAAAACACAAAACCTTGCTGACTAATCTCACTTTAAATTCATGATCACAAATTTTAAGTGGATCTTTAGAACTTAAATACAGAGATACAAGACTATTCCCCTAGTCAATTTACTCTGCCATCTCTCCTAGGTCCTTGCTACTCAATGTATGAGTAGCAGAATAGGCAATGCCTGGGAACTTGATGTTATAAATGCAGAATCACAAGATGCGCCCATACTCAAAATGTCAGAATTTGCATTCTAACAAGAGGAATCAGGTGGTTCATATGTACATTAAAATCTAAAAATCTCTACCCTAGATAACTGCTTCACATCTGTCTTCTTTGAGGATTCCTATTTTCCTGCCTAACTTCTAACATTAGAAAGCCATAGGGCTCACTCTTCAGACAAGTCCTACATCTTTACTCAACACCTTATTTTAGATTATCCAGTCTCATCCCTTTAAATACTTTGTAAAATCACAGTGGTCAAACATATACCACCAGTCACATCCTCTTCCTTATGCCTCGGATGTTTGCATTCAGTTGTCCTTTACTGTATATCCCTACTGGGATGTCTAATAGGAACCTTAAACTAAACACATTAAAAACAAGATTCTTGTTTTTCTGTCCACCCCTCCCCATCTACCAATCTGTTCCTCCAAGAGTATTCTTTATCAGTAAATGAAGCTTCGTTCTTCAAGTGGGTCAGACCAAAATATTGGCAGGATCCTGACTTCTCTCTTTTGTTCTTTATATCCAATACATCAGAAAATCCTGTTGGCTGTATTTTCAACTACATCCAGAATCTGACCATGTCTCACTTCCTCCATTGCTACCCTAGTTAAAATTATCATTATCCTTTACATGAATTATATTGAAAGCCTCCTAACTGGTCTTCTTTCTTCTACCTTGGCCTCTTCTACAGCCGATTTATTCACTCTGTAGTTAGTTAATCCTTTTGAAACCAGTCAGATAATGTCACTCCTCTACTCAGAATTTTCTAAGGGTGTCCCATTGTCACTCAGAGGAGAATACAATGTTTTCATGGTCTACAAGGTCCTATATATTCCAGCTTCAGCTTTACTTTTTGCCTTTTTCCTAATTTTTACCTTGTTCAGTTCTTTCTAGTCATGTTGACCTATTTGTACACCTTGAACATGCCAAGGCCACTCTCAACCCAAGGACCTTTTTACTTGTTCTTCTCTCTGCTTAGAATATTCTTCCCCCAGATAGGTGTAAATCTGACTCCTCATTTCCTTCAAGTCTCCTAATAAAGGCTTTCCCTCACCACAAAAGTCATAGCATCCTGACCCCATCACTCTCTATTACTTTATTTCTTATACCCAACATTTACTTCTCATAATATTTTACTTATTACTACCTGAGATAATTTGTGGTGCACGTGTATTTTTGTGCTTTGCACATTGTGGGCACTCAACATATATAGTTTTATAAAATAATGAACAAATAAATTATTGGGCCTAATCAAGAGGCTCCTGAGGGAAATTTCAATATTTTTTAATAAAATGGTATATGGCTTTGTTTCTGACTTTAAATGTAATAAATTACTAATTTATAAATATTAGAAACTACAGAGGGAATATATATTTAGGAATGTGATACTAAGTCTTTTGCTTGAAGAAAGTGATTAACAGCATTTTGATATGTGTTATTCTCCTCTATTTTATTATAAATATATGTGTGTATATTATATATATATATATATACACACAAAATAGAGACTTTTATATGTACAATATTCTCTCCTGCTTTTCTATCTCCCATTATATCATAAGAATCTTACAAAAATTATTTAACATCCATATAATAATTCTGACTTATAAACACTATAATTTATTTCACCATTCTCTTACTGCTAGACATTCAAGATAGCTATTCCTAAATTTTCACTATTTTTAAAATGTCTAAACAAACTCCTTGTACCTAACACTCTAGTTATTTATTTAAGACAAATTACAGTAGATTGAATTACTGAGTCAAAGGGAACATTTGAAAGACTTTTGATGTATATAATAAAATTAACCTTTATAAAATTTGTGGTAATTAACATTCCTTTAAGAAGAATCTGATAATTTGGATTTCATTACATCTTTGATGGTCCAAACTTCATTTATTTTTTTAAAAAATTGCAAATAATATAGATAAAAATGCTATCTCATTATTGTTTTACTGAGAATATTTTTATTAATAATGAGGTTGATCAGTTGTCCACATGTTTTGAGACCAATTCTTAAGTCTATGCTTTGCCCAGAATTCCTGACTCTTGGGCAAAATATCTGTCCTGGAAACATGAATTCTGCTTCTAAAGTAAGAGAAATCACTTTAACTTTATTCATTAGAACTGGTATCTAGCCAAGCAACCCTTCATCATTCTTTTTCTAATGTTGACCTGACCCAATGCTGTCTTGCAATTGATCCAGTCAACACCTAATTAAGGAGGTGAGTATTGATGGTAAATAGCTACACTTTAATTTATAATGAATTTATTTCAAGAATTGTTTACCTGTGGGAAAATGAGATTCCTTCTCAGTGAATTCAAACAGTGTCTATCAGAATCTCCAAATCAACCCGAATGGATTCGCCACAAGTATTTTATGTCTCAGATTTCCCCAAGGCAACAGACCAAAAGTACAATTTATGCATAGACATGATAAACTGTTACTTGTTTCAATGTGATTTGCAGGCTACTGTTAAATCTTTCCTAACTAAAATAATTTATTTAACTTACCTTCTACAAAATGACTTAAATTTTACCATTATAGAGACCCCTTGGCTAATGAATTTCAATGCTTTCAGGTGTAAATTTATGGTACCAAGAACCAGCATTAACACATGAGATTCTTTTAATTCACTATCAGCCTAGGCCTTTTTGATCCATCTCTGAAGAAAATGTATAACTGAAGAAATTGTAGGTTGTAAGGGAGGATACTTCAGAATACAAAGCAATATTCTAGAGAAAGTAAGTTTTATTGAGATTCCAAAGTTAGGGATGAAAAGTTGGAAGTATATTCTGAGACTAATAATGTATTGGGAAATAATTAGTAGTGTCTGCCTAAAGAGCCATAATAAAACATATTCCAGAACTAGACACAGATATAGTAGGAAATACTACAGTCATAAATGAAAACTTCCAAAATCCGTAGAGAAATAAGAAGTAACATTACAGGTGCTCTATATTTGACTACAGTAGGGCAGTGGCTCTCAAATTCCAGATTGCATTAGAATTTCCTGGATGGTTTGTTAAAACAAGTTTCTGATGCAGAAGGTCTGAGTAGGGCTTGAATATCTTTATTTTTTAACAAATTCCCAGGTGATGCTGATGTTGCTAGGTAGGGACCACACTTTGAGAACCATTGGCCTAAGGTGTTAGGTGCCATCCCCTTCACATTGGACTGAAGAAACCTAGGAAAGGAACATGGAATTTCATGTCTATTATCTTTAATATCTTTAATCTTTAGAAGATTATACACATTTAAACTGTTCTTAGACCTGTACCTGTAAAGCCTCATATAATACTGCTATAGTACAAGAAGTTCTTAGAGAAACTCTTTCCTCAACTTCTTAAACTAGAGTTGTCAGATTCAGCAAAATAAAAGAAAATCATATATAGATACATATATATGTATAAGATACATATGTGTATACATATACACATACCCGCTTATGTATACATATATGTATATGTATATACAAGACATCCATTTAAATTTGAATTTTATATAAATAATATTTTAATTATAAGTATGCAATATGTATCTGAAATTCAAATTTAACTAGGCATTCTGTGTATTATCTGGCAAACTTATCTCTGAAAAGCCAATGTGGGAAAGCTTCTAGAAAAGCAAAATGCAATAATTCCATCTCTTAAACCAGAGATATAGAAGAATTTTAAAAGATGATTTCAGAAACACCATAGTACTGATTATGAGTACTTTGAATTAATGATCCATCTCTCAAATAGATGGTGCTTGGTTCTGTTTAGCAGGCTGCAGAAGTAATAAGGCAATAAGGGATAGAGACCTAGAACTGAGTAGAAAGAAACCAAGAAATGAGCTGGGTGGGACTAAATGTGTGCCATACCTCTCCACTCTATCACTTTGACCTTGTTCTGTAGTAGTCTTAAACACTCCTAACAAGACAAGGAGGGAAAGCTGAAAGCAGTATGAGGCTATGTGAGGCTATGTCCAATATCCAATATTGGATATGTCCATATCCAATAAGGAAAATTCCAGCTACTTTTAAAAACTGAACTTAATGCAAGAATTTTGTTACAAGGAGATGGAAGATCTGGAGGAATAAAAGAAGAAGGCAAATGTAGCAGGAGGCTGCTAACTCCAAGAGAGCTGAAGAAACAGAGGTCTGCTACCACCCTGAACCCATGATCTCTGTCCCATTGAAACTGCCACGGTTGGATGTGAGTTACCTTATCTGGAACCAATGCACACAGCCCACTAGTAACCATTGCTAACATCTCCATTTTTTCTGCCGATGGCACCACTGCCAGGTTATAAAACACTGCCAGAAACTAGAAGAAAATGCCTCTCCCTTCCTCTTAATTTCCAGCCTCACTCCAATATCTGTCATTGGCTGAACTTAACAGGAAGTCAGCTGGCAAGGGAATCTGGAGACACACAGTCTAGCCTTCCACCCTCGTCGGCAAGAGAAGAGTACAGAAGGGTTAGCACAAAGCTGAGAGAGTGGTGTCTAGCCACCACTTGGCACAGTTCACTCCTAGCAACGCGTTTTCATGCCCACTGATCTTTCTCTATTTCACTTTCCACACAGCAACCTTCACAGTACCGGGTTTCAACACAACAAAAAGCAGTTAACTTTCATAAATTTGAGTACACACTGATTCATTTCCCCACTCAGTCAAATAAGTGCCTGGATAATATTAATTCCCTTTCTAATCTAGTTACAAGCCCACTTAGCTATACCATTACTTAAAGAGGAAATTGCAACACTTCTTACATTTGATATTTATAACTTCCTTAATCAATGACCTATGGCATGTTCTCTTTGCCCCAGCCAATACCTCCGCAGGCTGATATTCTTTACCCACTGTTTGACCTAAACATTTATTCAGGAAGTTTCTGTTTACTTATTGGCCCTGCTTTTACTGGATTTCTATAATCTTCCATTAATGTTTACTACTGTATATGGAAGTACTAAGAACCACCCCAGATAATGCCCTGGATTTCGTAGTTCCTCCTGCCTCTATTAGCAAAATTTTATTTCTACCTCATAATCAGAACAAGCCACAGCCTGTATAGTCATCCTATTCTCTTGGTTAGATGAGGAGGTCAAAATAACCAAGCAGCAGTCTCAACTTTGACTTTATTGAAAATAATACAGTGATTCTTTTTTTCTTCTTCTTCTTTTTTTAATCTTCTAGGAAGTTGTTTGTTTGTTTGTTTTTGTTTTTTTAACATCTTTATTGGAGTATAATTGTTTTACAATGGTGTGTTAGTTTCTGCTTTATAACAAATGAATCAGTTATACATAAACATATGTCCCCATATCTCTTACCTCTTGCATATCCCTCCTTCCCACCCTCCCTATCCCACCCCTCTAGGTGGTCACAAAGCACCGGGATGATATCCCTGTGCTATGGGGCTGCTTCCCACTAGATATCTATTTTATGTTTGGTAGTGTATATATGTCCGTGCCACTCTATCACTCTGCCCCAGCTTACGCTTCCCCCACCCCATATCCTCAAGTCCATGCTCTAGTAGGTCTGCATATTTATTCCCATCTTGCATCTAGGTTCTTCATGACCAATTTGTTTTGTTTGTTTGTTTTTAGATTCCATATATATGTGTTAGCATACGGTATTTCTTTTTCTCTTTCTGACTTACTTCACTCTTTATGACAGCCCCTACTTCTATCCACCTCACAACAAATAACACAATTTCATTTCTTTTTATTGCTGAGTAATATTCCATTGTATATATGTGCCACATCTTCTTTATCCATTCATCTGTTGATGGACACTTAGGTTGTTTCCATGTCCTGGCTATTGTGAATAGAGCTGCAATGAACATTTTGGTACATGACTCTTTTTGAATTATGGTTTTCTCAGGGTATATGCCCATTAGTGGGATTGTTGGGTCATATGGTAGTTCTATTTTTAGTTTTTTAAGGAATGTTCATGATGTTCTCCATAGTGGCTGTATAAATTTACATTCCCACCAACAGTGCAAGAGGGTTCCCTTTTCTCCACATCCTCTCCAACAATTATTTTTTGTAGATTTTTTGATTATGGCCATTCTGACGGGTGTGAGATGATATCTCATTGTAGTTTTGATGTGCATTTCTGTAATGATTAATGATGTTGAGCATTCTTTCATGTGTCTGTTGACAATTTGTATATCTTCTTTGGAGAAAGGTTTATTTAGGTCTTCTACCCATTTTTGGATTGGGTTGTTTGGTTTTTTTTTAACATTTAGCTGCATGAGCTGCTTGTAAATTTTGGAGGTTAATGCTTTGTCAGTTGCTTCATTTGCAAATATTTTCGCCCATTCTGAGGGTTGTATTTTCATCTTGTTTATGGTTTCCTTTGCTGTGCAAAAGCTTTTAAGTTTCATTAGATCCCATTTGTTTATTTTTGTTTTTATTTCCATTTCTCTAGGAGGTGGGTCCAAAAGGATCTTGCTGTGGTTTATGAAATACAGTGTTCTGTGTATGTTTTCCTCTAAGAGTTTGATGGTGTCTGGCCATCTATTTAGGTCTTTAATCCATTTTGAGCTTATTTTTGTGTATGGTGTTAGGGAGTGTTCTAATCTCATACTTTTACATGTACCTGTCCAGTTTCCCCAGCACCACTTATTGAAGAGGCTGTCTTTTCTCTACTGTATATTCTTGCCTCCTTTATCAAAGACAAGGTGACCATATGTGCATGGGTTTACCTCTGGGCATTCTATCCTGTTCCATTGATCTATATTTCTGTTTTTGTGCCAGTACCATACTTTCTTGATTACTGTAGCTTTGTAGTATAGTCTGAAGTCAGGGAGCCTGATTCCTCCAGCTCCATTTTCCATTCTCAAGATTGCTTTGGCTATTCGGGGTCTTTTGTTTTCCCATACAAATTGTGAAATTTTTTGCTCTAGTTCTGTGAAAAATGCCAGTGGTAGTTTTATAGGGACTGCATTGAATCAATAGATTGTTTTGGGTAGTAGATTCATTTTCACAATATCGATTCTTCCAATCCAAGAACATGGTATATCTCTCCATCTATTTGTATCATCTTTAATTTCTTTCATCAGTGTCTTCTAATTTTCTGTATACAGGTCTTTTTTCTCCTTAGGTGGATTTATTCCTAGATATTTATTCTTTTTGTTGCAACGGTAAATGGGACTGTTTTCTTAATTTCACTTTCAGATTTTTCATCATTAGCCTATTGGAATGAAAGAGATTTCTGTGCATTAATTTTGTATCCTGCTACTTTACCAACTTCATTGATTAGCTCTAGTAGTTTTCTGGTAGCATCTTTAGGATTCTCTATGTATAGTATCATGTCATCTGCAAACAATGACAGCTTTACTTCTTCTTTTCCAATTTGGATTCCTTTTATTTCTTTTTCTTCTCTGATTGCTATTGTTAAAACTTCCAAAACTATGTTGAATAATAGTGGTGAGAGTGGGCAAAATTTTCTTGTTCCTGATATTAGTGGAAATGGTTTCACTTTTTCACCATTGAGGATGACGTGGTCTGTGGGTTTGTCATATATGGTGTTTATTATGTTGAGGATATTTCCCTCTATGCCTACTTTCTGGGGAGGGAGTATTGTCATAAATTGGTGTTGAATTTTATCGAAAGCTTTCTATTGAGATGATCATATGGTTTTTCCCCTTCAATTTGTTAATATGGTGTATCACGTTGATTGACTTGTGTATATTGAAGAATCCTTGCATTCGTGGGATAAACCCCACTTGATCATAGTATGATCCTTTCAATGTGCTATTGCATTCTGTTTGCTAGTATTTTGTTGAGGATTTTTGCACCTATGTTCATCAGTGATATTGGCCTGTAGTTTTCTTTCTTTGTGACATCTTTGTCTGGTTTGGGTATCAGAGTGATGGTAGCCTCGTAGAATGAGTTTGGGAGTGTTCCTCCCGCTGCTATATTTTGGAAGAGTTTGAGAAGGATAGGTGTTATCTCTTCTCTAAATGTTTGGTAGAATTTGGCTGTGAAGCCATTTGGCCCTGGGCTTTTGTTTGTTGGAATATTTTTAATCACAGTTTCTATTTCAGTGCTTGTGATTCATCTGTTCATATTTTCTATTTCTTCCTGATTCAGTCTTGGCAGGTTGTGCATTTCTCAGAATTTGTCCATTGCTTCCAGGTTGTCCATTTTATTGGCATAGAGTTGCTTGTAGTAATCTCTCATGATCCTTTGTATTTCTGCAGTTTCAGTTGTTACTTCTCCTTTTATGTTTCTAATTCTATTAATTTGAATCTTCTCCCTGTTTTTCTTCATGAGTCTGGCTAATGGCTTGTCAATTTTGTTTTGGTTTGTCAATTTGTTTATCTTCTCAAAGAACCAGCTTTTAGTTTTATTGATCTTTGCTATCATTTCCTTCATTTCTTTTCCATTTATTTCTGATCTGATCTTTATGATTTCTTTCCTTCTGCTAACTTTGGGGGTGTTTTTGTTCTTCTTTCTCTAATTTATTTAGGTGTAAGGTTAGGTTGTTTATTTGAGATGTTTCTTGTTCCTTAAGGTAGGGTTGTATTGCTATAAAGTTCCCTCTTAGAACTGCTTTTGCTGCATCCATAGGTTTTGGGTTGTCGTGTCTCCGTTGTTATTTGTTTCTAGGTTTTTTTTGATTTTCTCTTTGATTTCTTCAGCAATCTTTTGGTTATTAAGTAGTGTATTGTTTAGTCTCCATGTGTTTGTATTTCTTACAGATTTTTTCCTGTAATTGATATCTAGTCTCAGTGCTGTGGTCAGAAAAGATACTTGATACGATTTTAATTTTCTTAAATCTACCAAGGCTTGATTTGTGATCCAAGATATGATTTTTCCTGGAGAATGTTACTTGAGCACTTGAGAAGAAAGTGTATTTCATTGTTTTTGGATGGAATGTCCTATAAATATCAATTAAGCCCATCTTGTTTAATGTATCATTTAAAGCTTGTGTTTCCTTATTGATTTCCACTTTGGATGATCGGTCCATTGGTGAAAGTGGGTGTTAAAGTCCCCTACTATGATTGTGTTACTGTTGATTTCACCTTTTATGGCTGTTAGCATTTGCCTTATGTATTGAGGTGCTCCTATGATGGGTGCCTAAATATTTACAATTGTTATATCTTCTTCTTGGATTGATCCCTTGATCATTATGTAGTTTCCTTCTTTGTCTCTTGTAATAGTCTTTGTTTTAAAGTCTATTTTGGAGAACTGCTCCTCCAGCTTTCTTTTGATTTCTATTTGCATGGAATATCTTTTTCCATCCCCTCACTTTCAGTCTATATGTGACCCTAGGTCTGAAGTGGGTCTCTTGTAGACAGCATATATATGGGACTTGTTTTTTATCCATTCAGCCAGTCTATGTCTTTTGGTTGGAGCATTTAATCCATTTACATTTAAGGTAGTTATTGATATGTATGTTCCTATTACCATTTTCTTAATTATTTTGGGTTTATTATTGTAGGTCTTTACCTTCTCTTGTGTCTCCTGCCTAGAGAAGTTCCTTTAGCTTGTGTTGTAAAGCTGGTTTGGTGGTGCTGAATTGTCTTAGCTTTTGCTTGTCTGTAAAGGTTTTAATTTCTCCATCAAATCTGAAAGAAATCCTTGCTGGGTAGAGTAATCTTGGCTGTAGTTTTTTCTCCTTCATCACTTTAAATATGTCCTGCCACTCCCTTCTGGCTTGCAGAGTTTCTGCTGAAAGATCAGCTGTTAACCTTATAGGGATTCCCTTATGTGTTTTTTCTTGTTTTTCCCTTGCTGCTTTTAATATTTCTTCCTTGTATTTAATTTTTGACAGTTTGATTAATATGTGTCTTTGCATGTTTCTCCTTCGATTTTTCCTGTATTTTTCCTGTCTCTGTGCTTCCTGGACTTGATTAACTATTTCCTTTCCCGTATCAGGGAGGTTTTCAACTATAATCTATTGAAATATTTTCTCAGTCCCTTTCTTTTTGTCTTCTTCTCCCGGGACCCTTATAATTCGAATGTTGGCGTGTTTAATGTTGTCCCAGAGGTCTCTGAGACTGTCCTCATTTCTTTTCATTCTTTTTTCTTTATTCTGCTCTTTAGTAGTTATTTCCAATATTTTATCTTCCAGGTCACTTATCCGTTCTTCTGCCTTAGTTATTCTTCTATTGAGCCCTTCCAGAGAATTTTTAATTTCATTTATTTTGTTGTTCATCACTGTTTGCTCTTTAGTTCTTCTAGGTCCTTGTTAAACGTTTCTTGTATTTTCTCCATTCTATTTCCAAGATTTTGGATCATCTTTACTATCATTATTCTGAATTGTTTTCAGGTAGACTGTCTATTTCCTCTTCATTTGTTAGGTCTGTTGGGTTTTTGCCTTGTTCCTTCATCTGCTGTGTTTTTCTCTGTCTTCTCATTTTGTTTAACTTACTGTGTTTGGGACCTCCTTTGCTGGTTGCAGGTTCATAGCTCCTGTTGTTGGTGGTGTCTGTTCCCAGTGGTTAAGTTTGGTTCAGTGTGTTGTGTATGCTTCCTAGTGGAGGGGACTAGTGCCTGTGTTCTGGTGGATGAGGCTAGACCTTGTCTTTCTGGTGGGCAGTTCCATGTCTGGTGGTGTGTTTTGGCATGTCTGTGACCTTATTATGATTTTAGGCATCCTCTGTGCTAATGGATGTGGTTGTGTTCCTGTCTTGCTAGTTGTTTGGCATAGGGTGTCCTGCACTGCAGCTTCCTGGTCGTTGAGTGGCACTGGGGCTTGGCGTTGAGATGGAGATCTCTGGGAGATTTTTGCCGTTTGATATTACATGGAGCTGGGAGGTCTCTTGTGGACCAGTGTCCTGAACTTGGCTCTCCCACCTAATGGCACAGCCCTGACACCTGGCTGGAGCAACAAGAGCCAGTCCTCCACATGGCTCAGAATAAAAGGGAGGAAAAAAAGAAAGAAAGATAGAAGATTAAATGGAATAAAATAAAGTAAAATAAAATGTTATTAAAATAAAAAATAATTATTAAGAAATTTTAAGTAATAAAACAAACAAACAAACAAAAACAGACAGAACCCTAGGACAAATGGTAAAAGCAAAGCTACACAGACAAAATCACACACAGAAGCATACACATACACACTCACAAAAAGAGAAAAATGGAAAAAAAAATCATTGCTCCCCAAATCCACTTCCTCAATTTGGGATGATCGTTGTCTATTCAGGTATTCCACAGATGTAGGGTACATGAAGTTCATTGTGGAGATCTAATACGCTGCTCCTGAGGCTGCTGGGAGAGATTTCCCTTTCTCTTCTTTGTTCCCACAGCTCCTGTGCTTCAGCTTTGGATTTGGACCTGCCTCTGCGTGTACGTCTCCTGAGGGCATCTGTTCTTTGCTCAGAAAGGACGGGGTTAAAGTAACAGCTGATTCAGGGGCTCTGGCTCATTCAGGCCGGGGGGAGGGAGGGGCTCAGATTGCGGGGCGAGCCTGTGGTGGCCGGCATGACGTTGTACCAGCCTGAGGCGTGCCGTGCGTTCTCCTGGGGAAGTTGTCCCTGGGTCACGGGACCATGGCAGTGGCGGGCTCCCAGGAGAGGAGGGGTGGAGAGTGACCTGTGCTCGCACACAGGCTTTTTGGTGGCGGCAGCAGTGGCCTTAGCATCTCATGCCCGCCTTTGAGGTCCGAGCTCTTAGCCATGGCTTGCGCCCCTCTCTGGAGCTCCTTTAAGCAGCGGTCTTAATCCCCTCTCCTCACGCACCAGGAAACAAAGAGGGAAGAAAAAGTCTCTTGCCTCTTCAGCAGGTCCAGACTTTTCTCCGTACTCCCTCCCGGCTAGCTGTGGCACATTAGCCCCTTCAGGCTGTGTCACACCGCCAACCCCAGTCCTCTCCCTGTGCTCTGACCGAAGCCAGAGCCTCATCTCCCAGCCCCGCCCGCCCCGGCTGGTGAGCAGACAAGCCTCTCGGTCTGCTGAGTCCTGGTCAGCACCGATCCTCTGTGTGGGAATCTCTCCGCTTTGCCCTCCGCACCCCTGTGGCTGCGCTCTCCTCTACGGCTCTGAGGCTTCCCCTCTCTGCCACCTGCAGTCTCCACCCGCGAAGGGGCTCCTAGTGTGTGGAAACCTTTCCTCCTTCATGGCTCCCTCCCACTGGTGCAGGTCCCATCCCTATCCTTTTGTCTCTGTTTTTTCTTTTTTCTTTTGCCTTTCCCAGGTACTTGGGGAGTTTCTTGCCTTTGGGGAAGTCTGAGGTCTT